>NW_012318314.1:0-1865 GCF_000151885.1 Dipodomys ordii
GTCACGGCTGTGTCCCGCTGTGGCCCATCTCTGTTCTCCGCTGTGTCCCACTGTGTCCCCCACTTTGGTCCCGCTGTGTCCCGCCCGTGTTCCCCTGCTGTGTACCCCCACTGTGTCCCCACTGTGTCCCCGGCTGTATCGATGCTAGGTCCCGCTGGGTCCCTGCTGTGTCATCCCCTGTGTCCCCCGCTGTGTCCCGCTGTGTCCCCGGCTGTGTCTCTGCTGTGTCCCCGCTGTGTCCCGCTTTGTCCCACTGTGTACAGCTGTGTCCCCTGGTGACTCCCCCGCTGTGTCCCGCTGTGTCCTGCTGTGTACCCCGCTGTGTCCAGCTGTGTACCCTTCTGTGTCCTCCGCTGTGTCCCGCTGTGTACCCCGCTGTGTCCAGCTGTGTCCTCGCTGTGTCCCCCGCTGTCTCCTGCTTTGTCCCACGCTGTGTCCCGCTGTGACCCGCTGTGACCTGGCTGTGTTTCCCTCTGTGTCCCGCTGTGTACCCTTCTGTGTCCACCGCTGTGTCCCGCTGTGTACCCCGCTGTGTCCAGCTGTGTCCTCGCTGTGTCCCCCGCTGTCTCCTGCTTTGTCCCACGCTGTGTCCCGCTGTGACCCGCTGTGTGCTCGCTGTGTCCCCCGCTGTGTCCCGCTGTGTCCCCGCTGTGTCCACTGCTGTGTCCCGCTGTGTACCCCGCTGTGTCCCGCTATGTTCCCACAGTGTCCCCGCTGTGTCCCGCTGTGTCCCACTGTGTCCCGTGGTGTCCCAGTTTGTCCCCAGCTGTGTCCCCTGGTGAGTCCCCGCTGTGTCCCGCTGTGTCCTGCTGTGTACCCCGCTGTGTCCAGCTGTGTCACGGCTGTGTCCCGCTGTGGCCCATCTCTGTCTCCGCTGTGTCCCACTGTGTCCCCCACTTTGTCCCGCTGTGTCCCGCTGTGTCCCCCGCTTTGTCCTGCTGTGTCCCCGCAGGGTCCCGCTGTGTCCCACTGTGTCACACTGTGTCCCGTGGTGTCCCTCTTTGTCCCCTGCTGTGTCCCCCGCTGAGTCCCCTCTGTGTGGCCGCTGTGTCCCTCTGTGTCCTCGCTGTGTCCCCCGCTGTCTCCCGCTTTGTCCCCCGCTGTGTTCCGCTGTGTCACGCTGTGTCCTCGCTGTGTCCCCCGCTGTGTCCCGCTGTGTCCCTGCTATGTCCCCAGCTGTGACCCGCTGTGTCCCGCTGTGTACCCTGCTGTGTCTCGCTATGTTCCCACAGTGTCCCGCTGTGTCCCGCTGTGTCCCGCTGTGTCCTCGCTGTGTCCCCCGCTGTGTCCCGTTGTGTCCCCAGCTGTGTACCTCGCTGTGGCCCAATGTGTCCTCGCTGTGTCATGCTCTGTCCTACTCTGTCCCCGCTGTGTCCCGCTGTGTCCCACTGTGTCCCCACTGTGTGCCCGCTGTGTCCCTCTGTGTACCCCTCTGTGTCCAGCTGTGTCCCCGCTGTGTCCCGCTGTGTCCCCTCTCTGTCCCCCGCTGTGTCCCCCGCTGTGTCACACTGTGTCCGGCTGTGTCCCGCTGTGTCACACTGTGTCCCGTGTTGTCCCGCTTTGTCCCCCGCTGTGACCTCGTTGTGTTTCCCGCTGTGTCCCGTGGTGTACCACTCTGTGACCCCGCTGTGTCCCGCTCGGTATCCCGCTGTGTCCCTCTATGTTCCCGCAGTGTCCCCGCTGTGTCGCGCTGTGTCCTTGCTGTGTCCACTGCTGTGTTTCGTTGTGTCCCGTGCTGTGTTCCCCATTGTGTCCCGCTGAGTCCCCCGCTGTGTCCGCCACTGTGTCCCTGCTGTGTCCCTGGTGTGTCCCCGCTGTGTCCCGCTGTGTCCCGCTTTGTCCTCGCTGTGTCCCAAGCTGTGTGA
>NW_012318315.1:0-1865 GCF_000151885.1 Dipodomys ordii
ATGATGTTAGGATCGGGCCCCCCCCCCGCCTTCGGGCTTCCCTGGAGTCCTGCTCCTCATTATCTC
Source organism: Dipodomys ordii (assembly GCF_000151885.1). Taxonomy (NCBI): domain Eukaryota; kingdom Metazoa; phylum Chordata; class Mammalia; order Rodentia; family Heteromyidae; genus Dipodomys; species Dipodomys ordii. The sequence goes on from NW_012318315.1 coordinate 67, forward strand.
TTTAATATCTCTTTATCTTCCAGCCCCTGCTTCCTGACCGGATGGTGATATCTGAAGCACTCAGCGGCAACCAGACAGCCGGAGGGGAACGGGAGCCATCCATGCAGGTGGCGTAACCGTCCATTCTCACCCCCCACCCGCAGGCGATTACTCGACCACGACCACGACCTCCGACCCCCCCCCGCACCAAAATCCACAACCCTACCCTCGGAACAAAATAAAACAAATTTGCTTGAATCTTACACTGCCTTTTGTTTGTAATTGACGCAATAGGCGAAGGAGAGGGATCTCATTTCTGGTGCCTGACGGGGGGGGGGAGGGGGAGGGGGCGGGGGAATTGGAGAGGAGAGAAGAGGGGGCAGAGGGCATCTCAGTGTATCTGTGTGTGTGCGTGCGTGCATCTTTGAGGAAACTCAAAGATCGGACGCGACAGAGCATGTATGTAGTCCAGCCAGACCAATTCACCACGTCTCAGTCTCTTGTCTCTCTGTTACTGTTTCTCTATTTCTCTCTCTGTGTCTCTCTTTGTCTCTGTCTGTCTGTCTGTCTGTCTGTCTCTCTCTCTCTCGTTTGAATTTTCTCTCCCGCCCGCCCGCCCGCCCGCACTCCCTCCCTCCTTTTCCTCTCGACTTGCCAGTCAATCCTGGGGCTTGAGCTACTGTACTGGCGCTCCAACACACAACGGTCCCACTCCGAGCCTGCCTGCCTGCCTGCCTGCCTATGCATGGGCCCCATACTCCAACGAGGCACATCATCATCCCCACCCCACCCCTTCTCTGAAAAGAAGGCAGTCTCTCTCGGGGCCAGCCAGCCTGGGCCGGTTTTCTCAGTCAGTCAGTGCGTGGTTTGTTTGTTCTTTTTTTTCCCCCATGCATTTCATGAGAGAAAACTGCAATTCACAAAACCACTGCTAGATGGCGCGCGTTCGCCGTCGACAAGGTGGATGGGGCGGCGGGAGGGGCAAAACACGGGTCGGGTCAGTCACTCACTCAGTCAGTCAGTCCTCACCTACCCGGCAGTGGGGAGTGAGAGTTCTGACATACACATACATATAGGTTGTTATGATTCATTATTATCATCATTTGCTTTTCCTCTGTCGTAGCCATGACGACGGGGAGGGGGAGGGCGGGGTTTCGACCGCCAGCCGACGTGTTGCGGAGGGGGAGGGGGAGGGGGAGGAGTCGCTCGTTCCCTGGATAGATCCGTCTCCCCTCCTCTCCACCATTCTCTCCCTCCACCCTCCCCCCGCCCCCCCCGACTTCGGGCTTCCCTGGAGTCCTGCTCCTAATTATCTCTTTAATATCTCTTTATCTTCAAGCCCCTGTTTCCTGACCGGATGGTGATATCTGAAGCACTCAGCGGCAACGAGACAGCCAGAGGGGATCGCGAGCCATCCATGCAGGTGGCGTAACCGTCCATCCTCACCCCCCCGGCAGGCGATTACTCGACCACGACCACGACCTCCGACCCCCCCCCCCGCACCAAAATCCACAACCCTACCCTCGGAACAAAATAAAACAAATTTGCTTGAATCTCACGCTGCCTTTTGTTTGTAATTGACGCAATAGGCGAAGGGGAGGGATCTCATTTCTGGTGCCTGACGGGGGGGTGAGGGGGGAGGGGGCGGGGGAATTGGAGAGGAGAGAAGAGGGGGCAGAGGGCATCTCAGTGTATCTGTGTGTGTGCGTGCGTGCATCTTTGAGGAAACTCAAAGATCGGACGCGACAGAGCATGTATGTAGTCCAGCCGGACCAATTTACCACGTCTCTGTCTCTTGTCTCTCTGTTTCTGTTTCTCTA
>NW_012318316.1:0-1865 GCF_000151885.1 Dipodomys ordii
CTTTTTCTACTTCTCCTCTGCTTCTCTTTTTACTTCTCCTTCTGCTTCTGCTTCTATTTCTCATGCCTGAATTTCTGAGTTCTACTTCTTCTGCTACTTCTCCTTCTGCTTCTATTTCTGCTTCTTCTCTTTCGACTTCTCCTGATTCTTATCCTCCTCCTACTTCTCTTTCTGCTTCTCATTCTGCTTCTGCTTCTCCTTCTGCTTCTGCTTCTCATCCTTCTCCTTCTCCTACTTCTGCTTCTCTTTTAGCTTCTGCTTCTTCTGCTTCTCCTTCTGCATCTCCTTCTGCTTGTGCTTGTCCTTATGCTTCTTCTTCTGCCTCTGCTTCTCCTTCTCCTTCTTTTGCTTCACCTTTTGTTTCTGCTTCTTCTGCTTTTCCTGCTTCTCCTTCTGCTTCTGCTTCTTCTGCTTCTCCTTCTGCATCTTCTTCTGCTTCTGCTTCTCCTTCTCCTTCTTCTGCTTCTCCTTCTGATTCTCCTTCTGCTTCTTCTTCTTCTGCTGTACCTGCTTCTCTTTCTGCTTCTCCTTCTGCTTCTCCTTCTGTTTCTCCTTCTCCTTCTTGTTCTTCTGCTTTTCCTTCTGCTTTTCCTACTGCTTCTGCTACAACTGCTACTGCTTCTACTTCTTCTGTTTCTTCTGCTTCTCCTTCTGCTTTTGATTCTCTTTCTGCTTCTGCTTCTCCTTCTGCTTCTCATTCTGCTTCTAAAGATTCTGCTTCTTCTGCTTCTCCTGCTTCTCCTTCTGCTTCAGTTTCTGCTTCTGCTTCTTCGGATTCTTATACTTCTGCTTCTCCTGCTTCTCCTTCTGCATGTCCTTCTGCTTGTGCTTGACCTTATGCTTCCTCTTCTGCCTCTGCTTCTCCTTCTCCTTCTTTTGCTTCACCTTTTGTTTCTGCTTCTTCTGCTTTTCCTGCTTCTCCTTCTGCTTCTGCTTCTTCTGCTTCTCCTTCTGCATCTTCTTCTGCTTCTACTGCTTCTCCTTCTCCTTCTTCTTCTCCTTCTCCTTCTCCTTTTCCTTCTTCTTCTTCTTCTTCTTCTTCTTCTTCATCTTCTTCTTCTTCTTCTTCTTCTTCTTCTTCTTCTTCTTCTTCTTCTTCTTCTTCTTCTTCTTCTTCTTCTTCTTCTTCTTCTTCTTCTTCGTCTTCTTCTTCTTCTTCTTCTTCTTCTTCTTCTTCTTCTTCTTCTTCTTCTTCTTCTTCTGCTTCTTCTGCTTCTGCTTCTTCTTCTTCTGCTGCTTCTGCTGCTCTTCTTCTTCTTCTTCTTCTTCTTCTTCTTCTTCTTCTTCTTCTTCTTCTTCTTCTGCTGCTGCTGCTGCTGCTGCTGCTGCTGCTGCTGCTTCTGCTTCTCCCGCTTCTGCTTCTTCTGCTTCTCCTGCTTGTCCTTCTCGTTCTGCTTCTCCTTCTTCTTCTGCTACTCCTTCTGCTTCTTCTTCTGCTTCTTCTGATTCTCCAACTTCTCCTTCTTCTTCTCCTTCTGTTTCTGCTTCTCCTTCTGCTTCTGCATCTCCTTCTGCTTCACTTTCTGCTGTTCCTTCTCCTTCTTCTGTGTCTCCCTCTGCTTCTGCTTCTTATGCTTCTTCTTTTTCTTCTGCTTCTGCTTCTCCTGCTTCTGCTTCTTATGCTTCTACTGCTTCTTCTTCTGCTTCTGCTTCTTCGGCTTCTACTTCTCTTTCTGCTTCTGCTTCTCCTACTTCTTTTTCTGCTTCTTTGGCTGCTTCTCCTTCTGCTGCTTCTTCTACTTCTTCTTCTGCTTCTCTTTTTGCTTCTCCTTCTGCTTCTGTTTCTGCCTCTTCTGACTCTTCTCTTTCGGCTTCTCCATAGACTTCTGCTTCTTGTCCTTCTCCTGCTTCTCTTTCTGCTTCTC
>NW_012318317.1:0-1864 GCF_000151885.1 Dipodomys ordii
CTTCTTCGAGACTTCACAGAGATTTCTCTAGCTTCAGCTTCTCCTAGACATTCATCTAGCTTCTACTAGCTTCTCATCTAGACTTCTAGACTTCTCATTCTACTTCTACTTCTACTCTTCTCCTTCTTCTGATTTCTTTTACTTCAGTTTCATCTACTTAATTCTTCTTCTATATCTTCTGATACTACATCTACTTCTCCTTCTTCTCCTTCTATTTCTGCTTCTACTTCTGCTTCTTCTGATTCTCCTGTTTCTCCTTCTTGTTCTCCTTCTATTTCTGCTTCTCATTCTGCTTCTGCTTCTCCTTCTGCTGCTCCTTATCCTTATCCTTCTTCTGATTCTCCCCCTGCTTCTGCTTCTGCTTCTTCTGCTTATTCTTTTTCTTCTGCTTCTGCTTCTCCTGCTTCTGCTTCTACTGCTTCTCCTTATGTTTCTCCTTATGCTTCTTCTTCTTCTTTTTCTTCTTCTTCGTCTTCTCCTTCGTCTTCTTTTTCGTCTTCTTCTTCTTCTTCTTCTTCTTCTTCTTCTTCTTCTTCTTCTTCTTCTTCTTCTTCTTCTTCTTCTTCTTCTCTTTCTTCTGCTTCTGCTTTTCCTGCTTCTTCTGCTTCTACTGCTTCTCTTTCTGCTTCTCATTCTGCTTCTGCTTCTCCTTCTGCTTCTCCTATTGCTTCTGCTGCCCTTCCTTCTCCTTCTCCTTCTCCTACTTCTGCTTCTCCTTCTGCTTTTGCTTCTCCTGCTTCTCCTGCTTCTCCTTCTGCATCTTCTTCTGCTTCTGCTTCTCCTTCTGCTGCTTCTTCTGCTTCTGTTTCTCCTTCTTCTGCTTCTCCTTCTGCTTCTCCTTCTGCTTCTCCTTCTGCTGCTCCTTCTGCTTCTCGTTCTGTTCTGATTCTTCTTCTGCTCTTCCTACTCCTAATCCTTCTCTTTCTCCTTCTTCTTCTTCTGCTTCTCGTTCTGCTTCTGCTACTGCTTTTTCTGCTTGTTGTGTTTCTTCTGCTTCAGGTCCTGCTTCTGCTTCTTCAGCTTCTTCTGTTTCTTGTGCTTCTGCTTCTCCTGCTACTGCTTCTTCTCCTTCTCTTTCTGCTTCTCCTTCTGCTTCTGCTTCTCCTTCTGCTCCTTCGCCTTCTTCTCTTTCTTCTTCTTCTTCTTCTTCTTCTTCTTCTTCTTCTTCTTCTTCTTCTTCTTCTTCTTCTTCTTCTTCTCCTTCTCCTTCTCCTTCTCCTTCTCCTTCTCCTTCTCCTTCTCCTTCTTCTTCTTCTTCTTCTTCTTCTTCTTCTTCTTCTTCTTCTTCTTCTTCTTCTTCTTCTTCTTCTTCTTCTTCTTCTTCTTCTTCTTCTTCTTCTGCTTCTGCTTCTGCTTCTGCTTCTGCTTCTTCTGCTTCTTCTGCTTCTCTTTCTGCTTCTCCTTCTGCTTCTCCCGCTTCTACTTCTTCTGCTTCTCCTTCCTTTCCTCTGCTTCTGCTTCTCCTTCTCCTTCTTCTGCTTCTCTTTCTGCTTCTGCTTCTTCTGATTCTCCAACTAATCCTTCTTCTTCTCCTTCTGTTTCTGCTTCTCTTTCTGCTTCTCCATCTCCTTCTGCTTCACCTTCTGATGCTCCTTCTCCTTCTTCTGTTTCTCCCTCTGCTTCTGCTTCTGCTTCTTATGCTTCTTTTTGTTCTTCTGCTTCTGCTTCTCCTGCTTCTGCTTCTTATGCTTCTACTGCTTCTACTTCTGCTTCTTCTTCTTCTGCTTCTTGTGCTTCTACTTCTCTATCTGCTTCTGCTTCTCCTGCTTGTTTTTCTGCTTCTTCTGCTGCTTCTCCTTCTGCTGCTTCTTCTACTTCTCCTTCTGCTTCTCAAAAAAGCTTCTCTTTCTGCTTCTGCTTCTTC
>NW_012318318.1:0-1864 GCF_000151885.1 Dipodomys ordii
CCCGCTGTGTCCCCCGCTGTGTCCCCCGCTTTGACCCGCTGTGTCCTGCTGTGTCCCCCTCTGTGTCCCCACTGTGTGCCCCCTGTGTCCCACTGTGTACCCCGCTGTGTCCAGCTGTGTTCCCGCTGTGTCCACTGCTGTGTCCTGCTGTGTACCCCGCTTTGTCCCGCTATGTTCCCGCAGTGTCCCCGCTGTGTCCCGCTGTGTCCCGCTGTGTCCCTGCTGTGTCCCGCTGTGTCCCCCTGTGTCCCCCGCTGTGTCCCGCTATGTTCCCGCAGTGTCCCCGCTGTGTCCCGCTGTGTCCCACTGTGTCCCGTGGTGTCCCAGTTTGTCTTTCGCTGTGTCCCCAGGTGAGTCCCCGCTGTGTCCCGCTGTGTCCCCCGCTGTGTCCCCCGCTTTGACCCGCTGTGTCCTGCTGTGTCCCCCGCTGTGTCCCCACTGTGTGCCCCCTGTGTCCCATTGTGTACCCCGCTGTGTCCCGCTCTGTCCCTGCTGTGTCCCGCTGTGTCCCCCTGTGTCCCCCGCTGTGTCCCGCTATGTTCCCGCAGTGTCCCCGCTGTGTCCCTCTGTGTCCCACTGTGTCCCGTGGTGTCCCAGTTTGTCCTTCGCTGTGTCCCCAGGTGAGTCCCCGCTGTGTCCCGCTGTGTCCCCCACTAGGTCCCGCTGTGTCCCCACAGGGTCACCGCTGTTTCCTGCTGTGACCCGCTGTGTTCCGTGGTGTCCCGCTTTGTCCCCCGCTGTGTGTCCCGCTGAGTCCCCGCTGTGTCCCCCGCTTTGTACCGCTGTGTCCATGCAGTGTCCCCGCTGTGTCCCGCTGTGTCACATTGTCCCGTGGTGTCCTGCTTTGTCCCCCGATGTGTCCCCCACTGAGTCCCCTCTGTGTCACAACTGTGTCCAGCTGTGTCCTCGCTGTGTCCCCCGCTGTGTCCCGCTGTGTCCCCCGCTGTATCCCGCACCCCACTGTACCGCTGTGTCCTCGCTGTGTCCCCCACTGTGTCGAGCTGTGTCCTCCGTGTATCCCAAGCTGTGTCCCGCTGTGTCCCTCTGTGTACCCCGCTGTGTCCCGCTATGTTCCCGCAGTGTCCTCGCTGTGTCCCGCTGTGTCCCGCTTGTCCTCACTGTGTCCCCCGCTGTGTCCCTTTGTGTCCCCAGCTGTGTACCCTGCTGTGTCCTGCTGTGTCCCCACTCTATCGACGATGTGTCCTGCTGGGTCCCGCTGTGTCCTCGATGTGTTCCTCGTTGTGTCCTGCTGTGTCCCCCGCTGTGTCCCCGCTGTGTCCCTGCTGTGTCCCTGCTGTGTCGCCGCTGTGTCCCGCTGTGTCCTGCTGTGTCCTCGCTGGGTCCCACGCTGTGTTCCACTGTGTCCCCCGCTGTGTCCCGCTGTGTCCCGCTGTGTCCCCGCTGTGTCCCGCTGTGTCCCCCGCTGTGTCCCGCTGTGTCCCGCTGTGTCCCTGCTGTGACGCTCTCTGTCCCCGCTGTATTGACGCTGTGTCCCGGTGTGTCCCGCTGTGTCCGCGCTGTGTTTCCGGCTGTGTCCCGCTGTGTCCTCGCTGTATTCCCCGCTGTGTCCCGCTGTGTCCACCGTTGTGTCCTCCGCTGTGTCCTCGCTGTGTCCCCCGCTGTGTGCCGCTGTGTCCTCGCTGGGTCCCCCACTGTGTTCCGCTGTGTCCCCCACTGTGTCCCGCTGTGTCCTACTGTGTCCCGCTCTGTCCCCGCTGTGTCCCGCTGTGTCCCTCTGTGTCCCCGCTGTGTGTCCGCTGTTTCCCGCTGTGTACCCCGCTGTGTCCAGCTTTGTCCCCGCTGTGTCTCGCTTTGTCCCACGCTCTGTCCCACACTGTGTCCCGCAGTGTCCCGCACTGTGTCC
>NW_012318319.1:0-1864 GCF_000151885.1 Dipodomys ordii
CCGGGACCAATTCACCACGTCTCCGTCTCTGTCTCTCGGTATCTGTTTCTCTATTTCCGTCTCTTTGTCTCTCATGTCTCGTTCATCGGTCAGTCAGTCAGACAGTCTGTCGTCTCTCTCTCTCTCTCTCGGTCGTTTGAATTCTCTCTCCCACCCGCCCGCACTCCCTCCCTCCTTTTCCTCTCGACTTGCCAGTCAATCCTGGGGCTTGAGCTACTGTACTGGCGCTCCAACACACAACGGTCCCACTCCGAGCCTGCCTGCCTGCCTGCCTGCCTATGCATGGGCCCCATACTCCAACGAGGCACATCATCATCCCCACCCCACCCCTTCTCTGAAAAGAAGGCAGTCTCTCTCGGGGCCAGCCAGCCTGGGCCGGTTTTCTCAGTCAGTCAGTGCGTGGTTTGTTTGTTCTTTTTTTTCCCCCATGCATTTCATGAGAGAAAACTGCAATTCACAAAACCACCACTAGATGGCGCGCGTTCGCCGTCGACAAGGTGGATGGGGCGGCGGGAGGGGCAAAACACGGGTCGGGTCAGTCACTCACTCAGTCAGTCAGTCCTCACCTACCCGGCAGTGGGGAGTGAGAGTTCTGACATACACATACATATAGGTTGTTATGATTCATTATTATCATCATTTGCTTTTCCTCTGTCGTAGCCATGACGACGGGGAGGGGGGAGGGCGGGGTTTCGACCGCCAGCCGACGTGTTGCGGAGGGGGAGGGGTAGGGGGAGGAGTCGCTCGTTCCCTGGATAGATCCGTCTCCCCTCCTCTCCACCATTCTCTCCCTCTCCCACACCCCCGCGTTCGGGCTTCCCTGGAGTCCTGCTCCTAATTATCTCTGTAATATCTCTTTATCTTCCAGCCCCTGCTTCCTGACCGGATGGTGATATCTGAAGCACTCAGCGGCAACCAGACAGCCAGAGGGGAACGCGGGCCATCCATGTAGGTGGCGTAACCGTCCATCCTCACCCCCCCCCGCAATCGATTACTCGACCACGACCACGACCTCCGACCCCCCCCCGCACCAAAATCCACAACCCTACCCTCGGAACAAAATAAAACAAATTTTCTTGAATCTCACGCTGCCTTTTGTTTGTAATTGACGCAATAGGCGAAGGGAAGGGATCTCATTTCTGGTGCCTGACGGGGGGGGGAGGGGGGAGGGGGCGAGGGAATTGGAGAGGAGAGAAGAGGGGGCAGAGGGCATCTCAGTGTATCTGTGTGTGTGCGTGCGCGCATGTTTGAGGAAACTCAAAGATCGGACGCGACAGAGCATGTATGTAGTCCAGCCGGACCAATTCACCACGTCTCTGTCTCTTGTCTCTCTGTTTCTGTTTCTCTATTTCTCTCTGTGTGTCTCTCTTTGTCTCTGTCTGTCTGTCTGTCTGTCTGTCTGTCTGTCTGTCTCTCTCTCTCTCTCTCGTTGGAATTCTCTCTCCCGCCCGCCCGCCCGCCCGCACTCCCTCCCTCCTTTTCCTCTCGACTTGCCAGTCAATCCTGGCGCTTGAGCTACTGTACTGGCGCTCCAACACACAACGGTCCCACTCCGAGCCTGCCTGCCTGCCTGCCTGCCTATGCATGGGCCCCATACTCCAACGAGGCACATCATCATCCCCACCCCACCCCTTCTCTGAAAAGAAGGCAGTCTCTCTCGGGGCCAGCCAGCCTGGGCCGGTTTTCTCAGTCAGTCAGTGCGTGGTTTGTTTGTTCTTTTTTTCCCCCATGCATTTCATGAGAGAAAACTGCAATTCACAAAACCACCCCTCGACAAGGTGGATGGGGCGGCGGGAGGGGCAAAACACGAGTCGGGTCAGTCACTCACTCAGTCAGTCAGTCCTCACCTACCCGGCAGTGGGGA
>NW_012318320.1:0-1864 GCF_000151885.1 Dipodomys ordii
GGAGAAGGACAAGAAGCAGAAGCAGAAGCAGAAGGAGAAGCAGAAACAGAAGGAGAATCCGAAAGAGAAAGAGGGGAAGCAGAAGAAGCAGAAGCAGGAGAAGCAGAAGCATAAGAATCCGAAGAAGCAGAAGCAGAACCTGAAGCAAAAAGAGAAGCAGGAGAAGCAGAAGAAGAAGAATCTGGAGAAGCAGAATGAGAAGGTGAAGTAGAAGCAGAAGCAGAAGCAGAATGAGCATCAAAAGCAGAAGGAGAAGCAGAAGAAACAGAAGAAGCAGAAGCAGTAGCAGTTGCAGCAGAAGCAGAAGGAGAAGTAGAAGAAGGAGAAGGAGAAGGAAAAGCCGCAGAAGCAATAGGAGAAGCAGAAAGAGAAGCAGAAGCAGAATGAAAAGCAGAAAGAGAAGCAGTAGAAGCAGAAGAAGCAGGAAAAGCAGAAGCAGAAGAAAGAGAAGAAGACGAAGAAGAAGAAGAAGCATAAGGAGAAGCATAAGGAGAAGCATAAGGAGAAGTATAAGGAGAAGCAGTAGAAGCAGAAGAAGCAGGAGAAGCAGAAGCAGAAGAAAAAGAATAAGCAAAAGAAGCAGAAGCAGAAGCAGTGGGAGAAGCAGAAGAAGGAGAAGGAGAAGGAGCCGCAGAAGGAGAAGCAGAAGCAGAAAGAGAAGCAGAAACAGAAGGAGAACAAGGAGGAGAAGCAGGAGAATCAGAAGAAGCAGAAAGAGAAGGAGAAGAAGGAGAAGCAGAAGTAGATTCCGAAGAAACAGAAGCAGAAGAAGCAGAGGAAACAGAAGCAAAAGAAACAGAAGAAGGAGAAGAGCAGAAGCAGAAGCAGAAGGAGAAGCAGAAGCAGAAGGAGAAGCAGAAAGAGAAGCAGGAGAACCAGAAGAAGCAGGAGAAGCAGAAGCAGAAGAAACAGGAGAAGCCGAAGAAGCAGAAGCATAATCTGAAGCAGAAGGAGAAACAGAAGAAGCACAATCTGAAGCAGAAGCAGAAGAAACAGAAATAGTAGAATAAGCAGAAGCAGAAGCACCAGGACAAGCAGAAGAACAAGAAGGAGAAGGCGAAAGAGAAGGATTAGGAGTAGGAGAAGCAAAAGGATAAGCAGAAGCAGAAAGAGACGCAGAAGGAGATGCAGCACGAGAAGTAGGAGAAGCAGGAGAAGCAGAAGCAAGAGAAGCAGAAGAAACAGAAGACGCAGAAGCAGAATGAGAAGCAGAAGGAGAAATTGAAGCAGAAGGAGAAGCAGAAGCAGAAGAAGAAGCATAAGAAAGAGAAGGAGAAGGAGAAGCAGAAAGAGAAGCACAACGAGAAGCACAACGAGAAGCAGGAGAAGCAGAAGCAGGAGAAGCAGAAGCAGAAGAAACATAAGAAGGAGAAGAAGCAGAAGCAGAAGGAGAAGCAGAAACAGAAGGAAAAGCAGAAATAGAAGCAGGAGCAGCAGAAGAAGCAGCAGCAGGAGAAGCAGAAGCAGAAGAAGCCGAAGAAGCAGAAGCAGAACCTGAAGCAGAAGGAGAAGCAGGAGAAGCAGAAGAACCAGAATCTGGAGAAGCAGAAGGAGAAGCAGAAGCAGAAAGAGAAGCAAAAGCAGAAGGAGAAGCAGAAGGATAAGCAGAAGAAACAGAAGAAGCAGAGGCAGTAGCAGAAGAAGCAGAAGATGCAGAAGCAGAAGGAGAAGCAGAAGCAGTAGTAGAAGCAGAAGAAGGAGAAGCAGAAGGAGAAGCATAAAGAGAAACAGAAGGAGAAGCAGAAGCAGAAGCAGGAGAAGCAGAATCAGAAGAAATAGAAGAAGGAGAAGAAGCAGAAGCAGAAAGAGAAGCAGAAACAGAAGGAGAAGCAGAAAAAGAAGCAGAAGAAGCCGAAGAAGCATG
>NW_012318321.1:0-1864 GCF_000151885.1 Dipodomys ordii
AACGCTGTGTGCCCGCTGTATCGACGCTGTGTCCCGATATATCCTAGAAAGAGTCCCCCGCTGTCTCCAGCTCTGTCCCCCGCTGTGCCTCACGCTTTGTACCCCCTGTGTCCCACTGTGTCTTGCTGTGTCCCGCTCTGCCCCCACTGTGTCCCGTTGTGTCCACAGCTGTGTACCACGCTGTGTAACGCTGTGTGCCCGCTGTATCGACGCTGTGTCCCGCTGTGTCCTGCTGTGTCCACGCTCAGTCTCCCGCTGAGTCCCGCTGTGTCCACCGCTGTGTCCCGCTGTGTCCCACTGTGTCCTCGCTGTGTCCCCCGCTGTGTCCCGTTGTGTTCCTAGCTGTGTACCCCGTTGTGGCCTGCTGTATCGACTCTGTGTCCCACTGGGTCCCGCTGTTTCCTTCCTGTGTTCCCCACTGTGTCTCGCTGTGTCCCCGCTGTATCAACGCTGTGTCCCCACTGTGTGCCCGCTGTGTCCCGCTGTGTACCCCGCTGTGTCCAGCTGTGTCACCGCTGTGTCTCGCTGTGGCCACTCTCTCTCTCCGCTGTCCCCCGCTGTGTCCCCCGCTGTGGCCCGCTGTGTCCCACTTTGTCCCCCGCTTTGTCCTGCTGTGTCCCGCAGTGTCCCCGCTGTGTCCCGCTGTGTAACACTGTGTCCCGTGTTGTCCCACTTTGTCCCACGCTGTATCCCCGCTGAGTCCCCTCTGTGTCGCCGCTGTGTCCCCCTGTGTCCTCGCTGTGTCCCCCGCTGTCTCCGGCTTTGTCTCCCGCTCTGTTCCGCTGTGTCCCGCTGTGTCACCGCTGTGTCCCCAGCTGTGTCCCGCTGTGTCCTGCTGTGTCCTCCCTGTGTCCCCAGCTGCGTACCCCACTGTGTCCCACTGTGTCCCGGCTGTATCGATGCTAGGTCCCGCTTTGTCCCGCTGTGTCCCACTGTGTCCCCGCTGTGTCCCGCTGTGTCCCGCTGTGTCCCCGGTGTGCCCGCTGTGTCCCGCTGCTTACCCCGCTGTGTCCAGCTATGTCACCGCTGTGTCCCGCTGTGGCCCATCTCTGTCTCCGCTGTCCCCCGCTGTGTCCCCCGCTGTGTGCCACTGTGTCCCGCTATGTCCCCCGCTTTGTCCTGCTATGTCCCCGCAGTGTCCCCGCTGTGTCCCGCTGTGTCACACTGTGTCCCATGGTGTCCCGGTTTGTCCCCTGCTGTGTCCCCCGCTGAGTCCCCTCTGTGTCGCTGCTGTGTCCCGCTGTATCCTCGCTGTGTCCCCTGCTGTGTCCCGCTGTGTCCCCGCTGTGTCCCAAGGTGTGTCCCGCTGTGTCCCGCTGTGTACCCCGCTGTGTCCCGCTATGTTCCCGCAGTGTCCCCGCTGTGTCCCGCTGTGTCCTCGCTGTGTCGCACGCTGTGTCCCATTGTGTCCGCAGCTGTGTACCCCACTGTGTCCCATGCTGTGTCTCGCTGAGTCCCGCTGTGTCCTCACTGTGTCCCCCGCTGTGTCCCGCTGTGTCCCCGCTGTGTCCCAAGGTGTGTCCCGCTGTGTCCCGCTGTGTACCCCGCTGTGTCCCGCTATGTTCCCGCAGTGTCCCCGCTGTGTCCCGCTGTGTCCCGCTGTGTCCTCGCTGTGTCGCCCGCTGTGTCCCATTGTGTCCGCAGCTGTGTACCCCACTGTGTCCCCGCTATATCGACGCTGTGTCCCACTGGGTCCCGCTGTGTCCCGCTTGGTCCCTGCTGTGTCCCGCTGTGTCCCCGCTGTGTGCCCGCTGTGTCCCGCTATGTGCCCCGCTGTGTCCCGCTGTTTCCCGCTGTGTCCCCCATCTTTGTCCCGCAGTGTCCCTTCTGTGTCCCACTGTGTCACACCGTGTCCCATGGTGTC
>NW_012318322.1:0-1864 GCF_000151885.1 Dipodomys ordii
TACGCAGAGCGTCACAGCGATTCTCAGCAGGGATAGAGCGGGTGAGACATATGGGGTGCACTGCGTGTAACATCAGTAGTCTCAGCATGACACATTTAGGGACCCAGAGATATTATTTTGGGACAATGCGGGAGACACAGCAAGGACACAGCGGGACACAGTTGAACACAGCTGGTCATAGTAGTGACACAGCAAGGGACACAGCGGGACACAGCCGGGGGCTCAGCGATACGCAGTGTGGGAGATAGGGAGTATACAGCGGGTCAAAGCGGGGGACACAGTGGGACACAGCGAGGGACACAGCGTCGATAGAGCGGGGTCACAGCGGGGTACACAGCTGGGGACACAACAGGACACAGTGGGGGACATAGCGGGACACAACGGGACGCAGCGGGACAGAGCGGGGCACAGCGGGGACAAAGCGGGAGACACAGCAGGGAACAGAGCAGGACACAGCGGGGGACACAGCGAGGACACAGCGGGACACAGCGGGGACACAGCGGGGACTCAGCGGGGGACACAGCGGGGGACAAACGGGACACCACGGAACACAGCGGGATACAGCGGGACACAACGGGGACAAAGCGGGACTCAGCGGGGAACACAGCAGGGGAAAAAGCGGGACACCACGGGACACAGTGTGACACATTGCGCCACAGCGGCGATACTGCGGGAAAACAGCGGGACAAAGTGGGGGACACAGCGGGACACAGCGGGAGACACAGCAGGGGATAGCGGGGGACAGAGAGTGGACAGAATGGAACACAGCGGTGACACAGCTGGACACAGCGGGGTACAAAGCGGGACACAGCGGGCACACAGCGCGGACACAGCAGGGACACAGCAGGGGACACAGTGGGACACAGCATGGGACACAGAGGGACACAGCGGGACACAGCGGGACACAGCGGGGCACAGCAGGGACACAACGAGGGACACAGCAGGGGAAACAGCGGGACACACCGGGGGACATAGCAGGACACAGCAGGGGACACAGGGAGGACACAGCGGGACACAGTGGGGGACACAGCGGAACACAGCGAGGGACACAGCGGGGGACACAGTGGGACACAGCGGGGTACACTGAGGGGACACAGCGGGACCCAGTGGGACACAGCATCGATACAGCGGGGACACAGCGGGACAGAGCGGGGTACACAGCTGGGGACACAAGGGGACACAGTGGGGGACATAGAGGGACACACTGGGACACAGCGGGACACAGCGGGGCACAGCAGGGACAAAGCGGGAGACACAGCGGGGAACAGAGCAGGACACAGCGGGGGACACAGCGAGGACACAGCAGGACACAGCGAGGACACAGCGGGACACAGCCGGGGACACAGCGGGACACAACGGGGAACACAACGGGGGACACAGCGGAACACAGCGGCACACAGCAGGGGACACAGTGGTGACACAGTGGTACACAGCGTGGGACACAGCGAGGACACAGCAAAACACAGCGTGGGACAACGCGGGAGACAGCGGGGGACACAGCGAGGACACAGCAGGTCACAGCGGGGGCACAGCGGGACACAGCGGGGGACACAACGACGACACAGCAGGACACAGCGGGGGACACAGCGGGGGACACAGCGGAACTCAGCGAGGAACACTGGGGGGACACAGCGGGTCACAGCGGGGACAAAGCGGGAGACACAGCGGGGAACAGAGCAGGACACAGCGGGGGACACAGCGAGGACACAGCGGAACACAGCGGGGACACAGCGGGGACTCAGCGGGGACACAGTGGGGGACAAACGGGACACCACGGAACACAGCGGGACACAGCAGACACAGCGGGGACAATGCGGGCATACAGCGGGCAACAGTGGGGGCACAGCAGGACACAGCAGGGACA
>NW_012318323.1:0-1864 GCF_000151885.1 Dipodomys ordii
CTTCTCGTTCTTCTGCTTTTCCTTCTGCTTCTCCTTCTGCTTCTACATCTTCTGCTACTGCCTCTGCTTCTTCTGTTTCTTCTGCTTCTCCTTATGCTTCTCCTTCTGCTTTTGCTTCTCTTTCTGCTTCTGCTTCTCCTTCTGCTTCTCCAGATTCTGCTTCTTCTGCTTCTCCTGCTTCTCCTTCTGCTTCAGGTTCTGCTTCTGCTTCTTCGGCTTCTTCTGCTTCTGCTTCTCCTGCTGCTGCTTCTTCTGCTGCTCCTGCTTCTATTTCTGCTTTTCCTTCTGTTTCTGCTTCTCCTTCTGCTTCTTCTCCTTCTTATGTTTCTTCTGCTTCTGCTTCTCCTGCTTCTGCTTCGCCTGCTTCTCGTTGTGCTTCTCTTTCTGCTTCTCTTTCTGCTTCTCCTTCTCCTTCTTCAGCTTCTCCTTCTGCTTCTCCTTCTCCTTCTGCTTCAATTCCTCCTTCTGCTTCTCATTCTGCTTCTGCGTCTTCTGTTTCTTCTGCTTCTCTTGCTTCTGCTTCTCCTGCTTCTCCTACTTCTCGTGCTGCTTTTCCTTCTGCGTCTCTTTCTGCTTCAGCTTATCCTTTTGCTTCTCCTACTCCTAATCGTTCTCTTTCGCCTTCTCCTTCTTGTTCTTCTGCTTGTCCTGGTGCTTCTGCTTCTGCTTATTCTACTATTTCTGTTTCTTCTGCTTCTGCTTCAGATTGTGCTTCTTCTGTTTCTCCTTCTGCTTCAGATTCTGCTTCTGCTACTTCGGCATCTCCTGTTTCTTCTGCTTCTGCTTCTCCTGCTTCTTCTGCTTCTCCTGCTACTCTTTCTGCTTCTCCTTCTGCTTCTGCTTCTCCTTCTGCTTCTGCTTCTGCTCTTCTCCTTCTTCTTTTGCTTCTGTATCTTCTGCTTCTTCTTCTTCTGTTTCTTCTGACTCTACTTCTGCTTCTCCTTCTTCTCCTCTTTCTGCTTCTACTTCTGCTTCTTCTGCTTCTCCTGTTTTTCCTTCTTGTTCTCCTTCTGTTTCTGCTACTCTTTCTGCTTCTGCTTCTCCTTCTGCTGCTCCTTCTCCTTCTCCTTCTTCTGCTTCTCCCACTGCTTCTGCTTCTGCTTCTTTTGCTAATTCTTTTTCTTCTGTTTCTGCTTCTCCTGCTTCTGCTTCTTCTGCTTCTACTGCTTCTCCTTATGCTTCTCCTTATGCTTCTCCTTATGCTGATGCTTCTTCATCGTCATCTTCTCTTCTTGGTCTCATCATCATCATCTTCTTCTTCTTCTTCTTCTTCTTCTTCTTCTTCTTCTTCTTCTTCTTCTTCTTCTTCTTCCTCTTCTTCTCCTTCTCTTTCTTCTGCTTATGATTTTCCTGCTTCTTCTGCTTCTAGTGCTTCTCTTTCTGCTTCTCATTCTGCTTCTGCTTCTCCTAATGCTTCTCCTATTGCTTCTGCTGCCCTTCCTTCTCCTTCTTCTCCTCCTACTTCTGCTTCTCCTTCTGCTTCTGCTTCTTCTGCTTCTCCTGCTTCTCCTTCTGCATCTTCTGCTGCTTCTGCTTCTCCTTCTGCTGCTTCTTCAGCTTCTGCTTCTCCTTCTTCTGCTTCTCCTTCTGATTCTCCTTCTGCTTGTCTTTCTGTTGCTCCTTCTCCTTCTTCCAATGATTCTGCTTCTTATGCTTATTACTTTTCTTCTGCTTCTGCTTCTCCTGCTTCTGCTTCTTCTGCTTCTACTGCTTCTCCTTATGCTTCTGCTCCTTCTTCTTCTCCTTCTTCTCCTTCTCCTTCTTCTTCTTCTTCTTCTTCTTCTTCTTCTTCTTCTTCTTCTTCTTCTTCTTCTTCTTCTTCTTCTATCATTCGTCTTCTTCTTCTTCTTCTTCTTCTTCTCTC
>NW_012318324.1:0-1864 GCF_000151885.1 Dipodomys ordii
ACCCTTCTGAGTCCCCTCTGTGTCCCCGCTGTGGCCAGCTGTGTCCTCGCTGTGTCCTCTGCTGTCTCCCGCTTTGTCCTACGCTGTGTCCTACTGTGTCCCAATGTGTCCCTGCAGTGTCCCCTGCTGTGTCCCGCTGTGTCCCGCTGTGTCCCCCGCTGTGTCTTGCTGGGTCCCGCTGTGTCTCCGCTGTGTCCCCCGCTGTGTCCCCGCTGTGTCCCGCTGTGTCCCCCGCTGTGTCCCGCTGTGTCCCCCGCTGTGTCCTGCTGTGTCCACTGCTGTGACCCCGTTGTGCCTTGCTGTGTCCCGCTGTGTCTCCCACTGTCCCCCGCTGTGTCCTTGCTGTGTCCCTCTGTGTCCCGCTGTGTCCCAAAGTGTCCCCAGCTGTGTCCCGCTGTGTCACCGCTGTGTCCCGCTGTGTCCTCTCTGTGTTCCCTGCTGTGTCCTTCTTTGTCCCTGCTGTGTACCCCGCTGTGTCCCGCTGTGTCCCCCACTGTGTCCCGCTGTGTCCCCTGCTGTGTCCCCACTGTGTCACGCTGTGTTTCGCTGTGTCCGGCTGTGTCCTTGCTCTGTCTCCCTCAGTGTCCACCTGTGTCACGCTCTGTCCCATCTGTGTCCCTCTGTGTCCAGCTCTGTCCCCGCTGTGTGTCCGCTGTGTCCCGCTGTGTACCCTTCTGTGTCCAGCTGTGTCCACTCTGTGTCCCGCTGTGTCCCTTCTCTGTCCCCCGCTGTCCACCGCTGTGTCTCCTTGCTGTGTCCCGCAGTGTCCCCGCTGTGTCCCGCTGTGTCCTACTGTGTCCCATGGTGTCCCGCTTTGTCCCCCGCTGTGTCCCCCGCTGAGTCCCCGTTGTGTCCCCGCTGTGTCCCGCTCTGTCCTCCCTGTGTCCCCGGCTGTGTCCCGCTGTGTCCCCTGCTGTGTCCTGCTGTGTCTACTGCTTTGTTCCTGCTGTGTCCCGCTGTGGCCCACTCTGTCCCCGCTGTATCGACGCTGTGTCCCGCTGGGTCCCGCTGTGTCCTCGCTGTGTCCACCGCTGTGTACCGCTCTGTCCACCGCTGTGTCCCGCTGTGTCCCCGCTCTGTCCCCCTTTGTCTACCGCTGTGTCCCGCTGTTTCCCCCGCTGTGTCCCGCTGTGTCCTCGCTGTGTCCCCCTCTGTCTCCCGCTCTGTCCCACGCTGTGTCTCACCCTTTGTCCCCGATGTGTCCCACTGTGTTCCGCTGTGTCCCGCTGTGACCCCACTGTGTCCCGTTGTGTCCACAGCTGTGTACCACGCTGTGTAACGCTGTGTCCCCGCTGTATCGACGCTGTGTCCCGCTGTGTCCCGCAGTGTCCCCCGCTGTGTCCCCCGCTGTGTCCTCGCTGTGTTCCCCACTGTGTCCCGCAGTGTCCCCCACTGTGTCCCCCGCTGTTTCCTCGCTGTGTCCCCCACTGTGTCCCGCTGTGTCCTCGCTGGGTCCTCCGCTGTGTCCCGCTGTGTCCCCCGCTGTGTCCCGCTGTGTCCCGCTGTGCCCCCACTGTGTCCCCTTGTGTCCACAGATTTGTACCACACTGTGTAACACTGTATCCCCGCTGTATCGACGCTGGGTCCCGCTGGGTCCTGCTGTGTCCTCGATGTGTCCCCCGCTGGCTCCCGCTCTGTCCCCCACTTCGTCTCACGATTTGTCCTCGCTGTGTCCCACTGTGTCCCGCTGTGTCCCGCTGTGCCCCCACTGTGTCCCCTTGTGTCCACAGATTTGTACCACACTGTGTAACACTGTATCCCCGCTGTATCGACGCTGGGTCCCGCTGGGTCCTGCTGTGTCCTCGATGTGTCCCCCGCTGGCTCCCGCTCTGTCCCCCACTTCGTCTTCACGATTTGTCCTCGC
>NW_012318325.1:0-1863 GCF_000151885.1 Dipodomys ordii
CATTATACATTGTATTGAGACCCAGGACTTTGACAGAGAAGGAAAAAAATGTGTCAAATTGGCTTCTAATTCCACAAATAAATTTTTGGCTATGCTGGGATTTCAACTCACCTACAATGCCCAATACATAAATGGGGAACAGTCTTAGCACACCAGCCGCCACCAAACTGAGAATCCAGGAAATTCTGAACACCTGTAATCAAGCCACAGTAGTGCCCAATAAATAGATGTTCAGATTGATATTATATATATATATATATATTTATATATACACATTCATATATACCTGCATATATATGTATATATATACACACACATACAAAAAAGAATATGAGGATATTATTAAATTATATATATACATTATTACCAATTATTTGTTACTAAATTATGACTGCATTTTATGAAGTATCGCGGTTGAATACTTATGAAAGCATTAATTAAAATTAGTCAATATTCTTAATCATAACATGGTGCTAGAATGAAGATATGAATATAATAATTTTGGTGTGGCATTCTAAAATAGAATCATGAATTAAATGCAAATTTAATTATTACTTTTATAACATTCCATTAGCATTCACATGAACAGGAATGAGCTCATCAGGATCTCCCTCCATTTGTGGGTGGTAGTCATAGCATTCGAATTCCAGGCCTGGGTAGATTACTATGAATGCAAACCATTGGAATGACACCGTGAAAGATTTCACATTGTCACGATTAAAATAAAGAACAAGAAGAAGAAAGAAAGAAAGAAAGAAAGAAAGGAAGGAAGGAAGGAAGGAAGGAAGGAAGGAAGGAAGGAAGGAAGGAAGGGAGGGAAGAAGGAAGGAAGGAAGGGAGGGAAGAAGGAAGGAAGGAAGGAAGGAAGGAAGGGAGGGAAGAAGGAAGGAAGGAAGGAAGGAAGGAAGGAAGGAAGAAGGAAGGAAGACAGGAAGGAAGGAAGGAAGACAGGAAGGAAGGAAGGAAGGAAGGAAGGAAGGAAGGAAGGAAGGAAGGAAACAAGCATTAATGATCTGTTTTCCTTATCTGTAAAGAAAGAAAGAGAGAGAGAGAGAGAGAGAGAAAGAAAGAAACAAAGAAAAAGAAAGAAAGAAAGAAAACAAGATTAATGATCTGTTTTTCTTATCTGTAAAGAAATACCCCAAACATCTAGAATTGAGATTGGAGCATAGATAAAAACAACTATCTGTGCATAATTCAGTTGCCACATCCCCCCCCCCCGCCCCGCTTTAACCCTGAAAACACCAATGAAGTCAGGAGCTGTGTGGTTCTCTCTGTCTGTCTGTCTGTGTCTGCCTTTTTTTTTTTTGGGGGGGGGGGGTCAGGTTGTCTGGTTGCCTGCTTGCTTACTCCATAAAACTCCACCAGAGTGACTCCTCCGGAAATGCTTATTCAATGATCGAAATCAAGGGTCCTAAGGCAAGAGTCCCCCTACATGGAAGGGTAAAAAGTCACTAACCCTCACCTGTGTTTGGTGACAAGAAGAACTCCATACCAATCGTCTACCTTAATACATGAGGGCAGGGCAGGGAAGGAATAATTTATTCAGGTGATCTAGTCAGTCACACTAATGGGTCTCTAGGGCTCCCCCTCCCTGTGTCCCTCTGTGTGTCTGTCTCCGCGCATGTGTGTGTGTGTGTGTGTGTGTGTGTGTGTGTGTGTGCGCGCGCGCGCGCGCGTGTGTGCGTGCGTGTGTGTCCGTCCGTCCGTCCGTCTGTTTGTTGATTCAAGGGGAATCTAGTTGGACTTGTGGATCTCTCGTTCCCCCTCACAGCTCCTATTCCCTGTGTGTCTTTTCTGTCGGTCTCTGTCTGTCTCCTCCTCTCTGTCTCTCCTGTTCTCCTCCCCTCCGCCCCGCCCCCC
>NW_012318326.1:0-1863 GCF_000151885.1 Dipodomys ordii
TCCTTCTGCTTCAGATTCTGCTTCTGCTTCTTCGGCTTCTCCTGTTTCTTCTGCTTCTCCTGCTTCTTCTGCTTCTCCTGCTTCTCTTTCTGCTTCTCCTTCTGCTTCTGCTTCTCCTTCTGCTTCTGTTTCTGCTCTTCTCCTTCTTCTGTTTTTTTTGCTTCTGTTTCTTCTTCTTCTTTTTCTTCTGTTTCTTCTGATTCTACTTCTGCTTCTCCTTATTCTCCTTCTCTTTCTGCTTCTTCTGATTCTCCTGCTTCTCCTTCTTGTTCTCCTTCTGTTTCTGCTTCTCTTTCTGCTTCTCTTTCTCCTTCTGCTGCTCCTTCTCCTTCTCCTTCTTCTGCTTCTCCCACTGCTTCTGCTTCTGCTTCTTTTGCTTATTCTTTTTCTTCTGCTTCTGCTTCTCCTGCTTCTGCTTCTACTGCTTCTCCTTATACTTCTCCTTATGCTTCTCCTTATGCTTCTCCTTATGCTTCTTCTTCTTCTTCTTCTTCTTCTTCTTCTTCTTCTTCTTCTTCTTCTTCTTCTTCTTCTTGTCTTTCTTCTGATTCTGCTTTTCCTGCTTCTTCTGCTTCTACTGCTTCTCTTTCTGCTTCTCATTCTTCTTCTGCTTCTCTTTCTGCTTCTCCTATTGCTTCTGCGGCTCTTCCTTCTCCTTCTCCTTCTTCTACTTCTCCTTCTGCTTCTGCTTCTTCTGCTTCTCCTGCTTCTCCTTCTGCATCTTCTTCTGCTTCTGCTTCTCTTTCTGCTGTTTCCTCTGCTTCCGTTTCTCCTTCTGCTTCTCCTTCTGCTTCTTCTGCTTCTCCTTCTGATTCTCCTTCTGATTCTCCTTCTGTGTCTCCTTCTCCTTCTCGTTCTCCTGCTTTTCCTTCTGCTTCTCCTTCTGCTTTTGCTGCAACTGCTACTGCTTCTGCTTCTTCTGTTTCTTCTGCTTCTCCTTCTGCTTTTGATTCTCTTTCTGCCTCTGCTTCTCCTTCAGCTTGTCATTCTGCTTCTCCATATTCTGCTTCTTCTGCTTCTCCTGCTTCTCCTTCTGCTTCAGGTTCTGCTTCTGCTTCTTCGTATTCTTATGCTTCTGCTTCTCCTGTTTCTGCTTCTTCTGCTTCCCCTCCTTCTCTTTCTGGTTCTCCTTCTGTTTCTGCTTCTCCTTCTGCTTTTGCTTCAGCTTCTTGTCCTTCTCCTGTTTCTTCTGCTTCTGCTTCTCCTGCTTCTGCTTTTTCTGCTTTTCCTGCTTCTCTTTCTGCTTCTCCTTCTGCTTCTGCTTCTCCTTCGGCTTCTGCTCCTTCTCCTCCTTCTGTTTCTTCTTCTGCTTCTCCCGCTTCTGCTTCTCCTGCTTCTCATTCTGCTTCTCTTCGTCGGCTTCTGTTTCTACTTCTGCTTCTGCTTCTTCTCTTTAGTTCTTCTCCTTCTGCTTCTGCTTCTTCTGCTTCTCCTGCTTCTCCTTCTGCATCTCCTTCTGCTTCTGCTTCAGATTGTGATTCTTCTGTTTCTCCTTCTGCTTCAGATTCTGCTTCTGCTTCTTCGGCTTCTCCTGTTTCTTCTGCTTCTCCTGCTTCTTCTGCTTCTCCTGCTTCTCTTTCTGCTTCTCCTTCTGCTTCTGCTTCTCCTTCTGCTTCTGTTTCTGCTCTTCTCCTTCTTCTGTTTTTTTTGCTTCTGTTTCTTCTTCTTCTTTTTCTTCTGTTTCCTTCTGATTCTACTTCTTCTTCTCCTTATTCTCCTTCTCTTTCTGCTTCTTCTGATTCTCCTGCTTCTCCTTCTTGTTCTCCTTCTGTTTCTGCTTCTCTTTCTGCTTCTCTTTCTGCTTCTCTATCTCCTTCTGCTGCTCCTTCTCCTTCTCCTTCTTCTGCTTCTCCCACTGCTTCT
>NW_012318327.1:0-1863 GCF_000151885.1 Dipodomys ordii
TCTGTTTCTTCTGCTTCTCCTTATTCTTCTCCTTCTGCTTTTGCTTCTCTTTCTGCTTCTGCTTCTCCTTCTGCTTCTCCAGATTCTGCTTCTTCTGCTTCTCCTGTATGTCCTTATGCTTCAGGTTCTGCTTCTGTTTCTTCGGCTTCTTCTGCTTCTGCTTCTCCTGCTGCTGCATCTTCTGCTGCTCCTGCTTCTATTTCTGCTTTTCCTTCTGTTTCTGCTTCTCCTTCTGCTTCTGCTTCTTCTCCTTCTTATGTTTCTTCTGCTTCTGCTTCTCCTGCTTCTCGTTGTGCTTCTCTTTCTGCTTCTCTTTCTGCTTCTCTTTCTGATTCTCCTTCTCCTTCTTCTGCTTCTCCTTCTGCTTCTCCTTCTCCTTCTGCTTCAATTTCTCCTTCTGCTTCTCATTCTGCTTCTGCGTCTTCTGTTTCTTCTGCTTCTCTTGCTTCTGCTTCTCCTGCTTCTCCTTCTTCTCTTGCTGCTTCTCCTTCTGCCTCTCTTTCTGCTTCTGCTTATCCTTTTGCTTCTCCTACTCCTAATCCTTCTCTTTCGCCTTCTCCTTCTTGTTCTTCTGCTTTTCCTGGTGCTTCTGCTTCTGCTTATTCTACTATTTCTCTTTCTTCTGCTTCTGCTTCAGATTGTGCTTCCTCTGTTTCTCCTTCTGCTTCAGATTCTGCTTCTGCTTCTTCGGCTTCTCCTGTTTCTTCTGCTTCTGCTTCTCCTGCTTCTTCTGGTTCTCCTGCTTCTCTTTCTGCTTCTCCTTCTGCTTCTGCTTCTACCTTCTCCTTCTGCTTCTGCTCTTCTCCTTCTTCTGTTTCTTTTGCTTCTGTTTCTTCTGCTTCTTCTTCTTCTGTTTCTTCTGATTCTACTTCTGCTTCTCTTTCTTCTCTTTCTGCTTCTACTTCTACTTCTTCTGATTCTCCTGCTTCTCCTTCTAGTTCTCCTTCTGTTTCTGCTTCTCTTTCTGCTTCTGCTTCTCTTTCTGCTGCTCCTTCTCCTTCTCCTTCTTCTGCTTCTCCCACTGCTTCTGCTTCTGCTTCATTTGCTTATTCTTTATCTTCAGCATCTCCTGTTTCTGCTTCTTCTGCTTCTACTACTTCTCCTTATGCTTCTCCTTCTTCTTCTTCTTCTTCTTCTTCTTCTTCTTCTTCTTCTTCTTCTTCTTCTTCTTCTTCTTCTTCTTCTTCTTCTTCTTCTTCTTCTTCTTCTTCTTCTTCTTCTTCTTCTTCTTCTTCTTCTTCTTCTTCTTCTTCTTCTCTATCGTCTGCTTCTGCTTTTCCTGCTTCTTCTGCTTCTACTGTTTCTCTTTCTGCTTCTCATTCTGCTTCTGCTTCTCCTATTCCATCTGCTGCCCTTCCTTCTCATTCTCCTTCTCCTACTTCTGCTTCTCGTGCTTTTGCTTCTTCTGCTTCTCCTGCTTCTCCTTCTGCATCTCCTTCTGCTTCTGCTTCTCCTTCTGATGCTCCTTCTGCTTCTCGTTCTGATTCTGATTCTCCTTCTGCTCTTCCTACTACTAATCCTTCTCTTTCTCCTTCTACTTCATCTTCTTCTTCTTATCGTTCTGCTTCTGCTTCTGCTTCTTCTGCTTGTTCAGATTCTTCTGCTACAAGTCACGATTCTGAATCTATGACTTATTCTGAATAATCTGCTTCTGCTTCACCTGCTACTGCTTCATCTGCTTCTCTTTCTGCATCTCCATCTTCATCTGCTTAAAAAAAAAGAACAAAAACATAATTATGATTATTCATCATCTTCAGCTTACTCACACTTCTGCTTCATATGCTACTCATTCCATTCAACAGCATCGGATTCTCAATACACATACAAATGATTCTCTTTCTGCTACTGCTTCTTCAGATTCTC
>NW_012318328.1:0-1863 GCF_000151885.1 Dipodomys ordii
CAGAAAGAAAGCTGAAGATGCAGAAGCAGAAAAGAAGAAGCAGAAAGGAATAGCAGAAGAACGAGAAGGAGAAACAGAAGGAGAAGCAGAAGGAGAAGCAGAAGGAGAAGCAGGAAAAGAAGAAGAAGCAGAAGCAGACGGAGAAGCAGAAGAAGGAGAAGGAGAAGCAGAAGCAGAAGAAGAAGCAGAAGGAAAAGCACAAGCAGAAGGAGATGCAGAAGGAGAAGCAGGAGAAGCAGAAGAAACAGAAGCAGAAGGAGAAGAAGAAGGAGAAGAAGCAGAATCAGAAGAAGCAGAAGCAGAAATAGAAAGAGAAGCCGATGAAGAGCAGCAGAACGAGAAGCAGGAGAAGCAGAAGAAGCATAAGCGGGAGAAGCAGAAGAAGAAGAAACAGAAGAAGGAGAAGGAGCAGAAGGAGAAGCAAAAAGAGAAGCAGGAAAAGCAGAAGAAGCAGAAGCACTAGAAGCAGAAGCAGAAAACAGGAGAAGGACAAGAAGCAGAAGCAGGTGGAGAAGCAGAAACAGAAGGAGAAGCAGAAAGAGAAAGAGAGGAAGCAGAAGAAGCAGAAGCAGGAGAAGCAGAAGCATAAGAATCCGAAGAAGCAGAAGCAGAACCTGAAGCAGAAGGAGAAGCAGATGAAGCAGAAGAGGCAGAATCTGGGGAAGCAGAATGAGAAGCAGTAGGAGAAGCAGAAGCAGAAAGAGAATCAAAAGCAGAAGGAGAAGCAGAAGAAACAGAAGAAGTAGAAGCCGTAGCAGTTGTAGCAGAAGCAGAACGAGAAGCAGAAAGAAAAGCAGAAGAACAAGAAGGAGAAGGAGAAACAGAAGGAGAAACAGAAGGAGAAGCAGAAAGAGAAGCAGGTAAAGCAGCAGAAGAAGAAGCAGAAGGAGAATCAGAAGGAGAAGCAGAAGAAGGAGAAGGAGAAACAGAAGAAGATGCAGAAGGAGAAGCAGGAGAAGCAGAAGAAGCAGAAGCAGAAGGAGAAGAAGGACAAACAGAAGAAGCAGAAGCAAAAGGAGAAGCAAAAGAAGGAGAAGGAGAAGCAGAAGCAGAAGAAGAAGCAGAAGGAGAAGAAGGACAAACAGAAGAAGCAGAAGCAAAAGGAGAAGCAAAAGAAGGAGAAGGAGAAGCAGAAGCAGAAGCAGAAGAAGAAGCATAAGGACAAGCACAAGCAGGAGATGCAGAAGGAGGAGCAGGAGAAGCAGAAGAAACAGAAGCTGAAGGAGAAGCAGAAGTAGGAGAAGGAGAAGGAGGAGAAGCAGAAGGAGAAGCAGAAGCGGAATGAGAAGCAGAAAGAGAAGCAGGAGAAGCACAAGAAGCAGAAGCAGGAGAAGCCGAAAGAGAAGAAGCAGAAACAGAAGCCGAAGTAGAAGCAGAAGCAGAAGGAGAAGCAGCAGAAGAAGCAGAACCAGAAATTCAGGCAGGAGAAACAGAAGAAGCAGAAGCAGAAGCAGAAGGAGAAGCAAAAAGAGAAGCAGAAGAAGAAGTAGAAGAAGCAGCAGAAGGAGAAGTAGCAGAAGAAGCAGAAAAAGAAGTAGGAGAAGCAGAAGCAGAAAGAGAAGTAGAAGCAGAAGAAGCAGAATAAGCAGAAGCAGAAGAAGAAGCAGTAGAAGCATAAGAAGCAGAAGCAGGAGAAGCAGAAGCAGAAGAAAAAGAAGAAGCATAAGAAGCAGAAGCAGAGAGAGACACAGAAGAAGGAGAAGGAGCAGCAGAAGGTGAAGCAGAAGGAGATGCAGAAGCAGAAAGAGAAGCAGAAACGAAGGAGAAGAAGAAGGAGAAGTTGGAGAATCAGAAGAAGCGAAGAAGAAGCAGAAAGAGAAGCAGAAGAAGGAGAAGGAGAAGCAGAAGAAGATGCAGAAGGAG
>NW_012318329.1:0-1863 GCF_000151885.1 Dipodomys ordii
GGAGAAGCAGAAGCAGAAGGAGAATCAGAAGAAGGAGAAGGAGAAGGAGAAGCAGAACGAGAAGCAAGAGAAGCAGAAGCAGGAGAAGCAGATTCAGAAGAAACAGAAGAAGGAGAAGAAGCAGAAGCAGAAGAAGCAGAATCTGGAGAAGCAGAAGGAGAAGCAGAAGGAGAAGCAGAAGCAGAAAGACAATCAAAAGCAGAAGGAGAAGCAGAAGAAACAGAAGAAATAGAAGCAGTAGCAGTTGTAGCATAAGCAGAACGAGAAGCAGAAGGAAAAGCAGAAGAACAAGAAGGAGAAGGAGAAACAGAAGGAGAAGCAGAAGGAGAAGCAGAAAGAGAAGCAGGTAAAGCAGAAGAAGAAGAAGTAGAAGGAGAATCAGAAGGAGAAGCAGAAGAAGGAGAAGGAGAAGCAGAAGCAGAAGAAGATGCAGAAGGAGAAGCAGGAGAAGCAGAAGTAGAAGGAGAAGCAGTAAAGGCAGAAGAAGCAGAAGCAAAAGGAGAAGTAAAAGAAGGAGAAGGAGAAGTAGAGGGAGAAGAAGAAGCATAAGGAGAAGCACAAGCAGAAGGAGATGCAGAAGGAGAAGCAGGAGAAGCAGAAGAAGCAGAAGCTGAAGGAGAAGCAGAAGTAGGAGAAGGAGAAGGAGGAGAAGCAGAAGCAGAAGGAGAAGCAGAAGCGGAATGAGAAGCAGAAAGAGAAGCAGGAAAAGCACAAGAAGCAGAAGCAGGAGAAGCCGAAAGAGAAGAAGCAGAAGAAGCAGAAACATTAGCAGAAGGAGATGCAGAAGTAGAAGGAGAAGCAGCAGAAGAAGTAGAACCAGAAATTCAGGCAGGAGAAACAGAAGAAGCAGAAGCAGAAGCAGAAGCAGAAGGAGAAGCAAAAAGAGAAGCAGAAGGAGAAGTAGAAGAAGCAGCAGAAGGAGAAGCAGCAGAAGAAGCAGAAAAACAAGCAGGAGAAGCAGAAGCACAAAGAGAAGTAGAAGCAGAAGAAGCAGAAGCAGAAGAAGCAGTACAAGCATAAGAAGCAGAAGCAGGAGAAGCAGAAGCAGAAGATAAAGAAGAAGCATAAGAAGCAGAAGCAGAGGGAGAAACAGAAGAAAGAGAAAGAGCAGCAGAAGGTGAAGCAGAAGGAGATGCAGAAGCAGAAAGAGAAGCAGAAACAGAAGGAGAAGAAGAAGGAGAAGTTGGAGAATCAGAAGAAGCAGAAGCAGAAGCAGAAAGAGAAGGAGAAGAAGGAGAAGGAGAAGCAGAAGGAGAAGGACAAGTAGGAGAAGCAGAAGAAGCAGAAGCGGTAGAAGCAGCAGAAGAAGAAGAAACAGAAGAAAGAGAAAGAGCAAAAAGAGAAGCAGAAGGAGAAGCAGAAAGAGAAGCAGAAGAAGCTGTAGCAGGAGAAGCAGAAGCAGAAGAAACAGAAGAAGCCCAAGAAGCAGAAGGAGAACCTGAAGCAGAAGGAGAAGCAGAAGCAGCAGAAGCTAGAAAAGCAGAAGCAGAAGAAACAGAACAAGCAGAAGAAGCAGAAGCAGAACGAGAAGCAGAAGAAGAAGAATTAGAAAGAGAAGGATTAGGAGTAGGAGGAGCAGAAGGAGAATCAGAAGCAGAAAGAGAAGCAGAAGGAGAAGCAGAAGGAGTAACAGAAGAAGCAGGAGAAGCAGAAGCAGAATGAGAAGCACAAGAATGAGAAATTGAAGGAGAAGGAGAAGGAGACGGAGAAGCAGAAAGAGAAGTAGGAGAAGCAGAAGAAGAAGAAGCAAGAGAAGCAGAAGCAGAAGAAGGAGAAGAGCAGAAGCAGAAACAGACGGAGAAGCAGAAGCAAAAGGAGAAACAGAAGAAGCAGAAGCTGAAGCAGAAGAAGAAGAAGCAGGAG
>NW_012318330.1:0-1863 GCF_000151885.1 Dipodomys ordii
AAGAGAAGGTGATGATGTAGCTAGTAGTAGGAGTAGTTGAAGATGTTGAAGTAGAAGAAGAAGAAGAAGAAGAAGAAGAAGAAGAAGAAGAAGAAGAAGAAGTAGAAGAAGAAGAAGAAGGAGAAGGAGAAGGAGAAGGAGAAGGAGAAGAAGAAGAACAAGAAGAAGAAGAAGAAGAAGGAGAAGAAGAAGAAAAAGAAGAAGCAAAAGGAGAAGAAGAAGCAAAAGAAGAAAGAGAAGCAGAAGAAGTAGAAGGAGAAGAAGAAGAAGCAGAAGTAGAAGCAGAAGGAGAAGTAGAAGAAGGAGAACGAGGAGCAGAAGGACAAGCAGCAGGAGAAGCAGAAAGAGAAGCAGAAGAAGCAGAAGCAGGAGAAGCAGAAGCAGAAGAAAAAGAAGAAGCATGAGAAGCAGAAGCAGAGGGAGAAGGAGCACATGTAGAAGCAGAAGGAGAAGCAAAAGGAAAAGCAGAAAAATGAGAAGGAGAAGGAGAAACAGAAGGAGAAGCAGAAGGAGAGGCAGAGGGAGAAGCCGAAGGAGAAGCAGGAAAAGGAGTAGAAGCAGAAGCAAAAGGTGAACCAAAAGAAGCAGGAGAAGCAGAAGCAGAAGAAGAAGCATAAGAACAAGCACAAGCAGAAGGAGATGCAGAAAGAGAAGCAGGAGAAGCAGAAGAAGCAGAAACAGAAGGAGTAGAAGAAGAAGAAGAGGCAGAAGAAGCAGAAGCAGAAGCAGAAAGAGAAGCAGACGAAGAGAAGCAGAACGAGAAGCAGGAGAAGCAGAAGAAGAAGAAACAGAAGAAGGAGAAGTAGCAGAAGCAGAAGGAGAAGCAGAAGGAGAAGCAGAAAGTGAAGCAGAAACAGAAGGAGAAGCAGAAAGACAAGGAGGGGAAGCAGAAGCATAAGAATCCGAAGAAGCAGAAGCAGAACCTGAAGCAGGAGAAGTAGAAGAAGCAGAATCTGGAGAAGCAGAATGAGAAGCAGAAGCAGAAGCAGAAAGAGAATCAAAAGCAGAAGTAGAAGCAGAAGAAACAGAATAAGCAGAAGCAGTAGTCGTTGTAGCAGAAGCAGAAGGAGAAGCAGTAGGAAAAGCAGAAGAACGAGAAGGAGAAGTAGAAGCAGAAGGAGAATCAGAAGGAGAAGCAGAAGAAGGAGAAGGAGAAGCAGAAGCAGAAGAAGCAGCAGAAGGAGAAGCAGAAGCAGAAGAAGATGCAGAAGGAGAAGCAGAAGAAGCAGAAGCAGAAGAAGAAGCAGAAGTAGGAGAAGGAGAAGGAGAAGAAAGGGCAGCAGAAGCAATAGGAAAAGCAGAAGGAGAAGCAGAAGAATGAGAAGAAGAAAGAGAAGCAGGAAAAGCACAAATGAAGAATCAGGAGAAGCAGCAGCAGGAGAAGCAGAAGCAGAAGAAGATGCAGAACGAGAAGCAGGAGAAGCAGAAGAAGCAGAAGCAGAAGGAGAAGCAGAAGTAGAAGAAGGAGAAGGAGAAGGAAGGGCAACAGAAGCAATAGGAGAAGCAGAAGGAGAAGCAGAAGCAGAATGAGAAGCAGAAAGAGAAGCAATAGAAGCAGAAGAAGCAGGAAAAGCAGAAGCAGAAGAAAGAGAAGAAGAAGAAGAAGAAGAAGAAGAAGAAGAAGAAGAAGAAGAAGAAGAAGAAGAAGAAGAAGAAGAAGAAGAAGAAGAAGAAGAAGAAGAGGAAGCAGCAGCATAAGGAGAAGCATTAGGAGAAGCAGTAGAAGCAGAAGCAGCAGAAGCAGAAGCAGAAGAAAAAGAATAAGCAAAAGAAGCAGAACCAGAAGCACTGGGAGAAGCAGAAGAAGGAGAAGGAGCAGCAGAAGGAGAAGCAGAAGCAGAAAGAGAAGCAGAAACAGAAGGA
>NW_012318331.1:0-1863 GCF_000151885.1 Dipodomys ordii
TCTTAACAATCCCTAATGTCGGGATGTAATTGAGTGAGTTAAGTTACTTTGTAAGTTGATATAATATCATTTATTAAGTATTAAGGCGCTTTTGTAAAGTTGGCCTCATTTCTCTGGTCCTTTCGTACTAGGAGAAATAGGTAAATAGATAGAAACCGACCTGGATTGCTCCGGTCTGAACTCAGATCACGTAGGACTTTAATCGTTGAACAAACGAACCTTTAATAGCTGCTGCACCATTGGGATGTCCTGATCCAACATCGAGGTCGTAAACCTTATTGTCGATATGAACTCTTTAACAAGATTGCGCTGTTATCCCTAGGGTAACTTGGTTCATTGATCAGAATTATTTCTGGGTCAATATTTGGACATTTATAATTTGGACTAGTTGGTCTTAATGTTAGTCCTTCGGAGGTTTTTTTATGCTCCGAGGTCACCCCAACCAAAATGTTTATTCCAGTGGTTGCAGATTTTACATCGATTAGATTTGAAGTTGTTTAAGTTGGAATATTAATTTAAGCTCCATAGGGTCTTCTCGTCTTATTGTGTTATTTCCGCCTCTTCACGGAAAGGTCAATTTCATTGATCGAATGTAAGAGACAGTTAAACCCTCGTGATGCCATTCATACAAGTCCCTAATTAAGGAACAAATTATTATGCTACCTTTGCACGGTCAGGATACCGCGGCCGTTTAACTTGCGTCACTGGGCAGGCGGTGCCTCTAATACTGGTAATGCTAGAGGTGATGTTTTTGGTAAACAGGCGGGGTTTAAGTTTGCCGAGTTCCTTTTACATTTATTAATCTTTCCTAGTTTGCACTCCTGTGTTGGGCTAACAATAAATTAGTAACATTGGTTCTAGTAGTTTAGGTGGAAATGTATGATTGTTAACTATCAGCGATTTATTCGTTCTGTTATACACTTGTGCTAGGAGAAAATTTTTCTTATTACTTATACTAACAGTATTTCATCTAATATTAATTAGATTGGTCCAGTTATTTTGTAAGAGATGTAATATATTATTGGAATAAATTATATAATAGTGTTGAGCTTTAACGCTTTCTTAATTGATGGCTGCTTTTAGGCCTACTATGAATATTGTATCAATTACTCTTTACTTTAGGTTGTATCCTCTATCTAAAGAGCTGTACCTCTTTAGGTTAGCTTTAAAACTTACAGTAATTTTATTTTGGAAATGCAGGTAAGTTTTAAGGTGAACTAAGATTCTTTCTTGGACAACCAGCTATCATCAGGCTCGTTAGGCTTTTCACCTCTACCTTAAAATCTTCTCACTATTTTGCCACATAGATGAGTTGGCCCTGTGGTAGGCTGTTCTAAGGTAGCTCGTCTGATTTCGGGGTCTCTGGCTTAAGTTCTCTTTGTCAGGTGTTTTCTAGTTAGCTCATTATGCAAAAGGTATAAGGTTGAATCTTTGCTTTTTTATACTTAGGTTTATCTTTCATCATTCCCTTACGGTACTATTTCTATAGCGCTAAATTAAATTTTCTATCGCCTATACTAATATAGTTAGTAAATGATTTAGTTTACATGAAGGTAATATAGTAAATTTTATGATTTGTTAGGCTAGGTATGGTTCAAAATATTCATAGAGTGTGAAATCTTCTGAGTGTAAGTCAGATGCTTTTTTTAAGCTATATTTTGATTTTTCCAAGTGCACTTTCCAGTACACTTACCTTGTTACGACTTGTCTCCTCTCAATCTTTTGTAATTAGGTGTTATGTACTTTTAATTGTTGAGAAATTGAGGAGGGTGACGGGCGGTGTGTGCGTGCTTCATTGCTCTATTCAATTAAACACTCTAGTTTTAATTTACTACTAAATCCTCCTTTATTCTACGGATTTCA
>NW_012318332.1:0-1863 GCF_000151885.1 Dipodomys ordii
GATGTGTGTGTCCCCGCTGTGTCCCAATGTGTCCTCGCTGTGTCCCGTGCTGTGTCCCTCTGTGACCCCCCTGTGTCCCCTGCTGTGTCCCGCTGTGTCCCTCTGTGTCCCCCGCTGTGTCCCATGTTGTGTCCCGCTGTGTCCCCCACTGTGTCACCGCTGTTTCCCGCTGTGTCCTCGCTGTGTCCCCCGCTGTATCCTGCTCTGTCCCCCGCTGTATCTCATGCTTTGTCTCCGCTGTGTCCCACTGTGTCCCGTTGTGTCCTCAGCTGTGTACCACGCTGTGTAACGCTGTGTCCCCGCTGTATCGACGCTGTGTCCCGCTGGGTCCCGCTGTGTCCTCGCTGTGTTCACCGCTGTGTCCTGCTGTGTCCCCCGCTGTGTCCCGCTGTGTCCTCGCTGTGTTCCCTGCTGTGTCCCGCTGTGTCCCCCGCTGTGTCCCGCTGTGTCCCGCTGTGTCCCGCGCTATCCCTTATGTGTCCCGCTGTGTCCCCGCTGTGTTCTCGCTGTGTCCCGCTGTTGAATCCCTTGTGTCCAGCTGTGTCCCGCTGTGTCCCACTGTGTCCCCCGCTTTGTCCCGCTGTGTCCCCGCAGTGTCCCCGCTGTGTACCGCTGTGTCACACTGTGTCCCATGTGTCCCGATTTGTCCCCCTCTGTGTCCCCCGCTGAGTCCCCGCTGTGTCCCCGCTGTGTCCCGCTGTGTCCTCCCTGTGTCCCCCGCTGAGTCCCTCTCTTTCCCCCGCTGTGTCCCGCTGTGTACCCCTCTGTGTCCCCCGCTGTGTCCCGCTGTGTCGCGCTGTGTACTGCTGTGTCCCCGCTGAGTCCCGCTGTGTCCCTGCTGTGTCCCAATGTGTCCTCGCTGTGTCCCCGCTGTGTCCCGCTGTGTCACCCTGTGTCCCCGCTGTGTCCCGCTGTGTCTCCCGCTGTGTCCCCCGCTGTGACCCCGCTGTGTCCCCAAGCTGTGTCCCCCTCTTTGTCCACTGCTGTGTCCCCGCTGTGTCCCCGCTGTGTCCCCGCTGTGTGCTGCTGTGTCCTCGCTGTGTCCCCCACTGTGTCCTGCTCTGTTCCTCGCTGTGTTTCCCGCTTTGTCCCCACTGTGTTCTGCTGTGTCCCGCTGTGTCCTCGCTGTGTCCCCACTGTATCCCCCTGTGTACCGCGCTCTGTCCAGCTGTGTCCCCGCTGTGTCCCGCTGGGTCCCGCTGTGTCCTCCCTGTGTCCCCCGCTGTGTCCCGCTGTGTCCCTCTCTGTGTCCCTGCTGTGTCCCGCTGTGTTCTGCTGTATCCCGCTGTGTCCTTGCTGTGTCTCCCGCAGTGTCCCGCTGTGTCCACGCTGTGTCCCCCTCTGTGTCACGCTGTGTCCTCGCTCTGTCCCCCTCTGTGTCCCGCTTTGTCCCCCCATGTCCACCGCTGTGTCCCGCTGTGTCCCCCGCTGTGTCCCGCTGTGTCCCCTGCTGTGTCCCTGCTGTGTCCCGCTGTGTTCCGCTGTGTCCACTGTGTCCCCCTGTGTCCCCCTATGTCCCGCTGTGTCCGGCTGTGTCCCCGCTGTGTCCCGCTGTGTCCCCCTCTGTGACCTGCTGTGTCCCGCTGTGTCCCGCGCTGTGTCCGGCTGTGTCCCGCTGTGTCCCAGTGTCCCACTGTGTCCCACTCTGTCCCGCTGTGTCCTCGCTGTGTCCCCACCGTGTCTTGCTGTGTACCCCATTGTGTCCAGCTCTGCCTCCGCTGTTTCCCGCTCTGTCCGGCTGTGTCCTCGCTGAGTCCCCGCTGTGTCCTCTGCTGTGTCCCCCGCTTTGTCCCACTGTGTCCCCCACTGTGTTCCCACTGTGTCCCCGCTGTGTCTCTGCTTGGTGCCGCTGTGTCCCAGTGT
>NW_012318333.1:0-1863 GCF_000151885.1 Dipodomys ordii
CAGCAGGACACAGCGTGGTACACAGCGAGGACACAGCTGGGACATAGCGTGACACAGTGGGGACACAGCAAGGACACAGGAGGGACACAGCGGGGGACACAGCGAGACACAACGGGACACATCGGGGACACAGCAGGACACAGCGGGGGACACAGCGGGGGACACAGTGGGACACAACAGGGAACACAACGAGGACACAGCGGGACACAACGGGACACAGCGTCGATACAGTGGGGACAAAGCGATACACAGCGGGGTACACAGTTGGGGACACAACGGGACAAAGCAGGGATCACAGCGAGTACACAGCGGAACACAGCGTGGGACACAGCGAGGACACAGCGGGACATAGCGTGACACAGTGGGGACACGGCAGGGACACAGCAGGGACACAGCGGGGGACACAGCCGAGGACACAGCGGGACACAACGGGGAACACAGCAAGGACACAGCGGGACCCAGTGGGACACAGCGTCGATACAGCAGGGACACAGCGATACACAGCGGGGTACACAGCTGGGGGAACAAAGGGACACAGTGTGGGACACAGCGGGACACAGCGGGACACAGTGGGACACAGCGGGGTAAAGCGTGAGACACAGCAGGGAACAGAGCGGGAGACAGCGGGGGACACAGCGAGGACACAGCAGGACACAGCGGGGACACAGCGGGGACTCAGCGGGGGACACATCGGGGGACAAAGCGGGACACCACGGAACACAGCGGGACACAGCGGGAAACAGTGGTGACCCTGTGGGGACACAGCGGGACACAGCGGGGGACACAGCGGGACACGGCGAGGGACACAGCGAAACACAGTGGGGGACAGAGCGTAGCACACAGTGAGACACAGCGGGCACAAAGCTGGACACAGTGGGGTACACAGCGGGACACAGCGGGGACACAGCGGGGACACAGCGGGACACAGCGGGTCACAGCAGGTACACAACGGGACACAGCGGGTCACATAGCGGGACACAGCGGGGGACACAGTGAGGACACAGCGGGGGACACAATGAGGACCCAGCAAGGACACAGCGGGACACAGCGGGGGACACAGGGGGACACAGCGGGGGACCCAGCGGGACCCAGCGGGGAACACAGCGAGGACACAGTGGGGGATACAGCAGGACACAGCGTCGATACAGTGGGCACACAGCGTTACACAGCGTGGTACACAGCTGTGGACACAACGGGACACAGTGGGGGCACAGCGGGACACAGCTGGACACAGTGGGACACAGCGGGGAAAAAGCGTGAGACACAGTGGGGGACAGAGCTGGAGACAGCGGGGGACACAGCGAGGACACAGCAGGACACAGCGTTGACACAGCGGGGTCTCAGCAGGGGACACAGCGGGAGACAAAGAGGGACACCACGGAACTCAGCGGGACACAGCAGGAAACAGCAGTGATACTGTGTGGACACAGTGGGACACAGCGGGGGACACAGCGGGACACAGAGGGGGACAGAGCGGGACACAGTGGGGGACAGAGCGTGGGACACAGCGAGACACAGCGGGGACAAAGCTGGTCACAGCGGGGTACGCAGAGGGACACAGCGGGGACGGAGAGGGGAAACAGCGTGACACAGCAGGACACAGCGGGACACAGCGGGGGACACAGCAAGGACACAGCGGCACACAGCATGGGACACAGCAAGGACACAGTGGGACACAGCGGGGGACACAGCGGGACATAGCGGGGGACACAGTGGGGAACACAGCAGGACACAGCGGGGGCAAAGGGAGGACACAAAGGGACACAGTGGGGGACAGAGCGAGGACACATTGGGACACATTGGGACACAGCGGGACTCAGCGGGGGACACAGCAGTACACAGCGGGACACAGCGGGGACACAG
>NW_012318334.1:0-1863 GCF_000151885.1 Dipodomys ordii
GGGACACAGCAGGGACACAGCAGTGGCACAGTGGGAATAGCGGAACAAAGCGGGGGAAAAAGCGGGACACACCGGGATACAGCGGGACACAGCGGGGGACACAGCAGGGGACACAGAGCCGCACAAAGCAGGAGAGAGTGGAACACAGCAGGGACACAGCGGGACCACAGCGGGACATCGCAGGGACAAAGCGAGGACAAAGCGGGCACAGAGTTACACAGCGAGGGACACAGCAGGGGACAGTGGGGACAAACCGGGGAACAACGGGGACACAGCAGGACACAGCTGGGACACAGCGAGGACACAGCGGGACACAGCGGGGACAGCGAGTACACAGCGGGACACAGCCGGACACAGCAGGACACAGAGGGGAACACAGCGGGGGACACAGCGGGACAGAGCGGGACACAGCGGGGTACACAGTGGGACACATCGGGGATACAGCGGGGACAGAGCCGGGAACACAGCGGGATATAGCAGGGGACACAGCGAGGACAAAGCGGGACACAGAGGGACACAGCAGGGGACACAGCAAGGACACAGCGGGACACAGTGGGACACAGTGGGGGACAGAGCAGGGGACACAGCAGGAAACAGGCGGACACAGCGGGACACAGCGGGGACACAGCAGAGGACACAGCGGGACACAAAGGGGGACCCAGCGTTACACAGCGAGGACACAGCGGGGACACAGCAGGGGACACAGCAGGACACAGAGGGGAACAAAGTGGGCACACAGCGGGACACAGCGGGGGACACATCGGGACACAGCCTGGGACAGAGCGGGACCCAGCGTGGACACAGCGGGACACATCGGGACACAGCGATACACAGCGGGAGACAGAGGGGACACACCGGTGGACAATGGGGACACAGCAAGAAAGCGCGGGGGTCACAGTGGGAAAAAGCGGGGACACAGAGGGTCACAGCGGGACAGAGCGGGGACACAGCAGGGCACAGTGGGAAACAGCGGGACACAGCGGGGGACAAAGCGGGACACAGCGGGACACAGCGGGACACAGCGGGGAACACAGCGGAGGAAATAGAGCTGCACACAGCAGGAGAGAGTGGAACACAGCACCGACACAGTAGGGACACAGCGGGACATAGCGGGGACAAAGCGAGGACAGAGCGGGACACAGAGGTACACAGCGAGGGACACAGCGGGGACAGTGGGGACAAACCGGGGAACAACGGGGACACAGCGGGACACAGCTAGGACACAGCGGGGACACAGCGGGGACACAGCAGGGGACAAAGTGGGACACAGCAGGGGATACAGCGATGACACAGAGGGCACATAGGGGGACACTGCGGGACACAGTGGGACACAGCGGGGACACAGAGGGACATAGCAGTTACACAGCGAGGACACACCAGGGACACAGAGGGACACAGCCTTGGACACAGCGGGGACAGAGCAGGACCCAGGGGGACCCAGCGGGGACACAGCGGGGACAAAACAGGATACAGCGGGGGACACAGATACGGACACAGAGGCGGACACAGCGGAACACAGCGGGACACAGCGGGGACACAGCGAGGACACAGCGGGACACAGCGGGGAACACAGCGGGGAACACAGCGGGACACAGCAGGACACAGCGGGGGACACAGCATGGACACAGCGGGTCAAAGCGGGGAAATAGTGGGGGACACAGCGGGGGACACAGCGGGATACAGAAGGACACAGCGAGGACACAGCGGGACACAGGAGGACACAGCGGGGACACAGCGGGGACACAGCGGGGGGACACAGTGGGACACAGCTGGGGATACAGCGAGGACACAGCAGGACACTGGGGGGACACAGCGTTTCACAGCGGGGATATAGTGCTGGACACAGCGGGGGGACACATCGGG
>NW_012318335.1:0-1863 GCF_000151885.1 Dipodomys ordii
GTCTTTTTTTGTTTTTGTTGTAGGCATGGTCCAGTGTTGTTCTCGCCATCTCCGTAATTAGATACTGATTTTTGTTTTCTTGGATTGGTTTGTGTATTTCATGGGGTTCTTGGTTTGGGGTTGATACTTTGAGGGTCTTAGCATTGACTCTGTGGGTCACAGCAGTGAACTCAGTGAGGACACAGCGGGACCCAGCGGGACACAGCGTCGATACTGAGGGGACACAGCGTTACACAGCGTGGTACACAGCTGTGGACACAACGGGACACAGTGGGGGCACAGCGGGACACAGCGGAACACAGTGGGACACAGCGGGGACAAAGCGTGAGACACAGCGGGGGACAGAGCGGGAAACAGCGGGGGACACAGCGAGGACACAGCGGGACACAGCGGGGGAAACAGCGGTTGACACAGGGGGAGAGATCGGGGGACACAGCGGGACACAGCAGTGGAAACAGCGGGACACAGCGGTGGACCCAGCGAGGACCCAGCGGGACCCAGCGGGACACAGCGTCGATACAGCTGGGATACAGCCTTACACAGCGTGGTACACATCTGTGTACACAACGGGACACAGTGGGGGCATAGCAGGACAGAGCGGGACACAGTGGGACACAGCGAGGACAAATCGTGAGACACAGCGGGGGACAGAGCGGGAGACAGTGGGGGACACAGCGAGGACACAGCAGGACACAGCGGGACACAGCAGGGACAGAGCGGGACAGAGCGGGACAGAGCGGGACACAGAGGGACAGAGCGGGGGACACAGCGGGACCCAGCGGAGGACCCAGCAAGGACACAGCGGGACACAGTGGGGGACCCAGCGAGGACACAGCGGGGGACACAGCGGGGGACACTGCGGGACACACTGGGAACACAGCGAGGACACAGCGGGGACACAGCGGGGACACTGCGGGGACACAGCGGGACCCAGCAGGACACAGCGGGACACAGCAGGACATAGCGGGGGACACAGAGGGACACAGCATGGGACAAAGTGGGAGACAGCGGGGCACACAGCGAGGACACAGCAGGACACCGAGGGGACTCAGCGGGGGACACAGCGGGGACACAGCAGGGACACAGCGGGGGACACAGTAGGGCAGAGCGGGGGACACAGCGGGGGACAGAGGGGGACACCACGAATAACAGAGCAAGGACACAGCGGGACCCAGCGGGACACAGCCTCGTTACAGCGGGATTCACAGCGTTACACAGCGGGTTACACAGCTGGGGACACAAAGGGACACAGTGGTGGACACAGCGGGACACAGCGGGACAGAGTGGGATACAGACGGGATAAAGCGTGAGACACAGCGGGGGACAGAGCGGGAGACAGCGGTTGACACAGCGAGGACACAGCGGGACACAGCGGGGACACAGCGGGGACACAGCGGGGACTCAGCTGGGGACACAGCGGGGACAAAGCGGGACACCACGGAACACAGCGGGACACAGCAGGACACCGAGGGTACTCAGCGGGGGACACAGCTGGGGACAAAGCAGGACACCATGGGACACAGTGTGACACAGCGGGACACAGCGGCGACACTGCAGGGACACAGCGGGACAAAGCGGGGGACACAGCCTGACACAACGGAGTACACAGCGGGACACAGCGGGCAAAAAGTGGGGACACAGCGTGACACAGCAGGACACAGCAGGGACAGAGCGGGACACAGCGGGACACAGAGGGGCCACAGCATTGACACACTGGGACACTGAGGGTCACAGCAGGGACACAGCGGGACAAAGCGGGACACATCAGGACACAGCGGGGGACACAGCGGGACACAGCAGGGGACACAGCGAGGACACAGCGGAACACACCGGGAGACACAGCGAGGACACAGCGGGACACTG
>NW_012318336.1:0-1863 GCF_000151885.1 Dipodomys ordii
ACAGCGGGGGACACAGCGGGGTACACAGCAGGGACAAATGTTGGGACACAACGTGGTCACTGCGGGACACAGTGGGGGACAAAGCGGGACACAGCGGGGACACAGCGAGGACACAGTGGGGGACACAGTGGGGGAAACAGCTGGACACCGCGGGGAACACAGCGAGGACACAGCGGGACACAGCGGGGGACACAGGGAGGACACAGAGGGGGACACATTGTGGGACAAAGTGGGACACCATGGAACACAGTGTTACACAGCGGGACACAGCGGCGACACTGCGGGACACAGCAGGACAAAGCGGGGGACATAGCGGGCCACAGCGGTCCACAGTGGGGCACACAGCGGGGGACAGTGGAGACAGAGAGTAGCCACAGCGAGACACAGCGGTGACAAAGCTGGACACAGCGGGGTACACAGCGGGACACAGCGGGCACACAGCGGGGACACAGCGGGACACAGCGGGACAGAGCAGGGACACAATGGGACACAGTGGGACAAAGCGGGAGACACAGCGGGACACAGCAGGCACACAGCGGGGACACAGAGGGGCACAGCGGGGACAGAGCGGGACACAACAGGGAACACAGGAAGGAAACAGCGGGACCCAGTGGGACACAGCGTCGATACAGCGGGACACAGCGGGGTACACAGCTGGGGACACAATGGGACACAGCGGGGGATACAGCGAGGACACAGTGTGACCCAGCAGGACACAGCGGGGACACAGCGGGACCCAGCGGGGAAACCAGCGAGGACATAGTGGGACACAGCGGGGGACACAGCGAGAACACAGTGGGGGACACAGCGAGGACACAGCGGGACCCAGCGGGACACAGCGTTGATACAGCGGGCACACAGCGTTACACAGCGTGGTACACAGCAGTAGACACAACGGGATTCAGTGGGGGCACAGCGGGACACAGCAGGACACAGTGGGACACAGCGGGGACAAAGCGTGAGACACAGCGGGGGACAGAGCTGGAGACAGCGGGGGACACAGCG
This sequence comes from Dipodomys ordii, assembly GCF_000151885.1. Taxonomy (NCBI): domain Eukaryota; kingdom Metazoa; phylum Chordata; class Mammalia; order Rodentia; family Heteromyidae; genus Dipodomys; species Dipodomys ordii. Next base: position 1,006 of record NW_012318336.1, read on the forward strand.
AGGACACAGTGGGACACAGCAGTGACACAGCAGGGACTCAGCGGGGGACACAGCGGAGGACAAAGAGGGACACCACGGAACACAGCGGGACACAGCGGGAAACAGCAGTGACCCTGCCTGGACACAGTGGGACACAGCGGGGGACACAGCGGGGGACAGTGGAGACAGAGAGTGGCCACAGCGAGACAAGGCGGTGACATAGCTGGACACAGCGGGGTACACATCGGGACACAGCGGGACACAGCGGGCACACAGCGGGGACACAGTGGGACACAGCGGGACAAAGCGGGCGACACAACGGGACACAGCAGGCGACACAACGGGACACAGCCGGCACACAGCTGGAACACAGCGGGACACAGAGGGACACAGCGGGTACAGAGCGGGACACAGCCGGACACAGCGGGACACAGCGGGGGACACAGCGGGACACAGTGGGGGATCCAGTGAGGACACAGCGGAACACAGCAGGGGACACAGCGAGGACACAGCGGGGGACACAGCAGGGGACACAGCGGGACACAGCGGGGAACACAGCGAGGACACAGTGGGACACAGCGGGGGACACAGTGAGGACACAGCGGGACACAGCCGGGGAAAAAGCGGTACATAGCGGGGACACAGCAGTGGACAAAGGGGGACACAGCGGGGGACACAGCCGTACACAGCAGGGGAAACAGTGGGGGACACAGCTGGACACAATGGGAAACAGCGGGGGACACATGGGGGACACTGCGGGACACAGCGGGGACACAGCGGGACTCAGCGGGGGACACAGCAGTATACAGCAGGACACAGCGGGGACACAGCAGGGACACAGCGGGGGACACAGCGGGACACAGCGGGACACAAGGGTGA
>NW_012318337.1:0-1862 GCF_000151885.1 Dipodomys ordii
CCTGTTTGTGTATCTCCTGCTTCTCCTTCTGCTGCTCTTTCTGCTTCTCCTGCTGCTTTTCCGTCTCCTGCTCCTTCTTCTGCTTCTCTTTCTGCTTCTCCTTCTGTTTCTCCTTCTCCTTCTCGTTCTTCTGCTTTTCCTTGTGCTTCTCCTTCTGCTTCTGCATCTTCTGCTTCTTCTGCTACTGCCTCTGCTTCTTCTGTTTCTTCTGCTTCTCCTCCTGCTTCTCCTTCTGCTTTTGCTTCTCTTTCTGCTTCTGCTTCTCCTTCTGGTTCTCCTTCTTCTTCTCCAGATTCTGCTTCTTCTGTTTTTTCCTGCTTCTCCTACTTCTCGTGGTGCTTCTTCTTCTGCGTGTCTTTCTGCTTCTGCTTATCCTTTTGCTTCTCCTACTCCTAATCCTTCTCTTTCGCCTTCTCCTTCTTTTTCTTCTGCTTTTCCTGCTGCTTCTGCTTCTGCTTATTGTACTATTTCTGTTTCTTCTGCTTCTTCTTCAGATTGTGCTTCTTCTGTTTCTCCTGCTTCAGATTCTGCTTCTGCTTCTTCGGCTTCTCCTGTTTCTTCTGCTTCTGCTTCTTCTACTTCTCCTGCTTCTCTTTCTGCTTCTCCTTCTGCTTCTGCTTCTGCTCTTCTCCTTCTTCTGTTTCTTTTGCTTCTGTTTCTTCTGCTTCTTCTTCTGTTTCTTCTGATTCTACTTCTGCTTCTCCTTTTTCTCCTCTTTCTGCTTCTACTTCTGCTTCTTCTGATTCTCCTGCTTCTCCTTCTTGTTCTCCTTCTGTTTCTGCTTCTCTTTCTGCTTCTGCTTCTCCTTCTGCTGCTCCTTCTCCTTCTTCTGCTTCTCCCACTTCTTCTTCTTCTGCTTATTTTGCTTATTCTTTTTCTTCTGCTTCTGCTTCTCCTGATTCTGCTTCTTCTGCTTCTACTACTTCTCCTTACGCTTCTCCTTATGCTGCTTCTTCTTCTTCTTCTTCTTCGTCTTCTTCTTCTTCTTCTTCATCTTCTTCTCTTTCGTCTGCTTCTGCTTTTCCTGTTTCTTCTGCTTCTACTGCTTCACTTTCTGCTTCTCATTCTGCTTCTGCTTCTCCTTCTGCTTCTCCTATTGCTTCTGCTGCCCTTCCTTCTCCTTCTCCTTCTCCTTTTCCCCCTTCTGCTTCTCCTTCTGGTTCTGCTTCTCTTTCTACTTCTGCTTCTTCTGATTCTCCAACTAATCCTTCTTCTTCTCCTTCTGTTTCTGCTTCTCTTTCTGCTTCTCCATCTCCTTCTGCTTCACCTTCTGCTGCTCCTTTTCCTCCTTGTGTTTCTCCCTTTGCTTCTGCTTCTGCTTCTTATGCTTCTTCTTGTTCTTCTGCTTCTGCTTCTCCTGCTTCTGCTTCTTATGCTTCTACTGCTTCTTCTTCTGCTTCTGCTTCTTCTGCTTCTACTTCTCTTTCTGCTTCTGCTTCTCCTGCTTGTTTTTCTGCTTCTTCTGCTGCTTCTCCTTCTGCTGCTTCTTCTACTTCTCCTTCTGCTTCTCTTTTTGCTTCTCTTTCTGCTTCTGCTTCTTCTGTTTCTCCTGCCTGAATTTCTGGTTCTACTTCTTCTTCTGCTTCTCCTTCTACTTCTGCTTCTACTTCTGCTTCTGTTTCAGCTTCTTCTGCTTCTCTTTCGGCTTCTCCTGCTTCTGCTTCTTGTGCTTCTCTTGCTTCTCTTTCTGCTTCTCATTCCGCTTCGGCTTCTCTTTCTGCTTCTGTTTCTCCTCCTTCTCCTTCTCCTACTTCTGCTTCTCCTTCAGCTTCTGCTTCTCCTGCTTCTCCTTCTGCATCTCCTTCTGCTTGTGCTTGTCCTTATGCTTCTTCTTCTGTTTCTGCTTCTCCTTCTCCTCCTCC
>NW_012318338.1:0-1862 GCF_000151885.1 Dipodomys ordii
CTTCTGCTTTTCCTGCTTCTTCTGCTTCTACTGCTTCTCTTTCTGCTTCTCATTCTGCTTCTGCTTCTCCTTCTGCTTCTCCTATTGATTCTGCTGCCCTTCCTTCTCCTTCTCCTTCTCCTACTTCTGCTTCTCCTTCTGCTTCTGCTTCTTCTGCTTCTCCTGCTTCTCCTTCTGCATCTTCTTCTGCTTCTGCTTCTTCTTCTTCTTCTGCTTCTGCTTCTCCTTCTTCTGCTTCTCCTCCTGATTCTCCTTCTGCTTCTCCTTCTGCTGCTCCTTCTCCTTCTTCTGCTTCATCCCTCTGCTTCTGCTTCTTATGCTTCTTCTTTTTCTTCTGGTTCTGCTTCTCCTGCTTCTGCTTCTTATGCTTCTTCTGCTTCTTCTTATTCTTCTTCTGCTTCTTCTGCTTCTACTTCTCTTTCTGCTTCTCCTTCTCCTGCTTGTTTTTCTGCTTCTTCTGTTGCTTCTCCTTTTGCTGGTTCTTCTTCTTCTGCTTCTCTTTTTGCTTCTCCTTCTGCTGCTGCTTCTGCTTCTTCTGTTTCTCCTGCCTGAATTTCTGGTTCTACTTGTTCTGCTCCCTCTGCTTCTGCTTCTACTTCTGCTTCTGTTTCTGCTTCTTCTGCTTCTTCTGTTTCGGCTTCTCCTGCTTCTTTTTCTTATGCTTCTCCTGCTTCTGTTTCTGCTTCTCATTCCGCTTCTGCTTCTCCTTCTGCTTCTGCTTCTCCTCCTTCTCCTCCTCCTTCTGCTTCTCCTTCAGCTTCTGCTTCTTCTCTTTCTCCTGCTTCTCCTTCTGCATCTCCTTCTGCTTGTGCTTGTCCTTATGCTTCTTCTTCTGCTTCTCCTTCTCCTTCTTTTGCTTCTCCTTTTGCTTCTGCTTCTTCTGCTTTTCCTTCTTCTCCTTCTGCTTCTGCTTCTTCTGCTTCTCCTTCTGCATCTTCTTCTGCTTCCATTCTTCTTCTTCTGCTTCTCCTTCTGCTTCTTCTTCTTCTGCTTTACCTGCTTCTCTTTCTGCTTCTCCTTCTGCTGCTCCTTCTGTTTCTCCTTCTCCATCTTGTTCTTCTGCTTTTCCTTCTGCTTCTCGTTCTGCTTCTGCTACAACTGCTACTGCTTCTACTTCTTCTGTTTCTTCTGCTTCTCCTTCTGCTTCAGGTTCTGCTTCTGCTTCTTCGGATTCTTATGCTTCTGCTTCTCCTGCTTCTGCTTCTTCTGGTTCCCCTCCTTCTCTTTCTGCTTCTCCTTCTGTTTCTGCTTCTCCTTCTGCTTCTGTTTCTTGTCCTTCTCCTGTTTCTTCTGCTTCTGCTTCTCCTGTTTCTGCTTCTCCTGCTTCTCCTTCTGCTGCTCTTTCTGCTTCTCCTGCTGCTTTTCCTTCTCCTGCTCCTTCTTCTGCGTCTCTTTCTGCTTCTCCTTCTGTTTCTCCTTCTCCTTCTCCTTCTCGTTCTTCTGCTTTCCCTTCTGCTTCTCCTTCTGCTTCTGCATCTTCTGCTTCTTCTGCTACTGCCTCTGCTTCTTCTGTTTCTTCTGCTTCTCCTTCTGCTTTTGCTTCTCTTTCTGCTTCTGCTTCTCCTTCTGCTTCTCCAGATTCTGCTTCTTCTGCTTCTCCTGCTTCTCCTTCTGCTTCAGGTTCTGCTTCTGCTTCTTCGGCTTCTTCTGCTTCTGCTTCTCCTGCTGCTGCTTCTTCTGCTTCTCCTGCTTCTCTTTTTGCTTTTCCTTCTGTTTCTGCTTCTCCTTCTGCTTCTGCTTCTTCTCCTTCTTCTGTTTCTTCTGCTTCTGCTTCTCCTGCTTCTGCTTCTCCTGCTTCTCGTCCTGCTTCTCCTTCTCTTCTTCTGCTTCTCCTTTTGCTTCTGCTTCTCCTTCGGCTTCTG
>NW_012318339.1:0-1862 GCF_000151885.1 Dipodomys ordii
TCTGCTTCTGTTTCTCTTTCTCCTTCTTGTTCTCCTGCTTTTCCTTCTGCTTCTCCTTCTGCTGCAACTACTACTGCTTCTGCTTCTTCTGTTTCTTCTGCTTCTCCTTCTGCTTTTGATTCTCTTTCTGCTTCTGCTTCTCCTTCAGCTTGTCATTCTGCTTCTCCAGATTCTGCTTCTTCTGCTTCTCCTGCTTCTCCTTCTGCTTCAGGTTCTGCTTCTGCTTCTTCGGATTCTTATGCTTCTGCTACTCCTGCTTCTGCTTCTTCTGCTTTCTTCTTCTTCTCTTCTTCTCTTTCTGCGGCTCTTCCTTCTCCTACTTCTCCTTCTCCTTCTGCTTCTGCTTCTTCTGCTTCTCCTGCTTCTCCTTCTGCATCTTCTTCTGCTTCTGCTTCTCCTTCTTCTGCTTCTTCTGCTTCTGTTTCTCCTTCTGCTTCTCCTTCTGCTTCTTCTGCTTCTGCTTCTCCTTCTGCTTCTTCTGCTTCTCCTTCTGATTATCCTTCTGCTTCTCCTTCTGTTTCTCCTTCTCCTTCTCGTTCTTTTGCTTTTCTTTCTGCTTCTCCTTCTGCTTCTGCTGCAACTGCTACTGCTTCTTCTGTTTCTTCTGCGTCTCCTTCTGTTTTGATTCTCTTTCAGCTTCTGCTTCTCCTTCAGCTTCTCATTCAGCTTCTCCAGATTCTGCTTCTTCTGCTTCTCCTGCTTCCGCTTTTGCTTCAGGTTTTGCTTCTGCTTCTTCGGATTCTTATGCTTCTGCTTCTCCTGCTTCTGCTTCTTCTGCTTCCCCTCCTCTTTCTGCTTCTCCTTCTGTTTCTGCTTCTCCTTCTGCTTCTGCTTCTTGTCCTTCTCCTGTTTCTTCTGCTTCTACTGCTTCTGCTTCTTCTGCTTTTCGTGCTTCTCTTTCTGCTTCTCCTTCTGCTTTTCCTTCTCGTTCTGCTTCTGCTCCTTCTCCTTCTTCTGTTTCTTCTTCTTCTGCTTCTACCGCTTCTGCTTCTTCTGCTTCTCCTGCTTCTCGTTCTGCTTCTCTTCGTCGGCTTCTCTTTCTACTTCTGCTTCTGCTTCTTCTGATTCTGCTTCTTCTACTTCTTCTCTCCTTCTGCTTCTGCTTCTTCTGCTTCTCCTTCTGCATCTCCTTCTGCTTGTGCTTTTCGTCTGCTTCTTCTTCTGCTTCTGCATCCCCTGCTTCTGCTTCTCCTGCTTCTCGTTGTGCTTCTCTTTCTGCTTCTCTTTCTGCTTCTCCTTCTCCTTCTTCTGCTTCTCCTTCTGCTTCTGCTTCTCCTTTTGCTTCTGCTTCTGCTTCAATTTCTCCTTCTGCTTCTCATTCTGCTTCTGCGTCTTCTGTTTCTTCTGCTTCTCCTGCTTCTGCTTCTCCTGCTTCTCCTACTTCTCGTGCTGCTTCTCTTTCTGCTTCTCTTTCTACTTCTCCTTCTCCTTCTTCTGCTTCTCCTTCTGCTTCTGCTTCTGCTTCTGCTTCTCCTTCTGCTTCTGCTTCTGCTTCAATTTCTCCTTCTGCTTCTCATTCTGCTTCTGCGTCTTCTGTTTCTTCTGCTTCTCCTGCTTCTGCTTCTCCTGCTTCTCCTACTTCTCGTGCTGCTTCTCCTTCTGCGTCTCTTTCTGCTTCTGCTTATCCTTTTGCTTCTCCTACTCCTAATCCTTCTCTTTCGCCTTCTTCTGCTTCTCCTGCTTCTCTTTCTGCATCTTCTTCTGCTTCTGCTTCTCCTTCTTCTGCTTCTGCTTCTACTTCTTCTGCTTCTCCCTCTGATTCTGCTTCTAATGCTTATTCTTTTTATTCTGCTTATGCTTCTCTTGCTTCTGCTTCTTCTGCTTCTACTGCTTCTCATTCTCCTTCTTCTTCTCCTTCTCCT
>NW_012318340.1:0-1862 GCF_000151885.1 Dipodomys ordii
CTGTGTCTTCGCTGTGTCCCCGCTGTGTCCCGCTGTCTCCCGCTGTTTCCCGCTGTGTCCTGTTGTGTATGCCTCTGTGTTTCCCTCTGTGTTCCTCTGTGTCCCCGCTGTGTCCCCGCCGGGTCCCGCTGGGTCCCGCTGTGTCCCCGCTGTGTCCTGTTGTGTATGCCTCTGTGTCCCCCTCTGTCCCTCTGTGTCCCCGCTGTGTCCACGCTGGGTCCCGCTGGGTCCCGCTGTGTCCCCGCTGTGTCCCACTGTGTCTCGCAGTGTCACCCTACGTCCCCGCTGTGTCCTTGCTGTGTCCTTCTGTATCCCGCTGTGTCCTCCGCTGTGTCCCCCACTATTTCCCCACTGTGACCCGCTGTGTCCCGCAGTATCCCTGCTGTGTCCTCGCTGTATCCGCAGCTGTGTCCCAGTGTGTCCCCTGCTGTGTCCCCGCTGTGTCCTCCTGTGTCCCGCTGTGTCCTCGCTGTGTCCTTCTGTATCCCGCTGTGTCCCCCGCTGTGTCCCCCACTATTTCCCCGCTGTGTCCCGCTGTGTCCCCCGCTGTGTTCCCCGCTGTGTCCCGCTGTGTCCCGATAAGTCCCACTGTGTCCGCTACAGTGTCCCCCGCTGTGTCCCTTTGTGTACCCCACTGTGTCCCGCTGTGTCACCCGTTGTGTCCCCCGCTTGTCCACCGCTGTGTCCCCACTGTGTGCCGTTGTAACCCGCTGTGTCCCTGGCTGTGTCCCTCGCTGTGTCCCGCTCTTTCCCGCTGTGTCCCGCTGTGTCCTTGCTGTGTCCCCATTTGTGTCCTGCTGTGTCCTCTCTGTGTCCGCCGCTGTGTCCCGCTGTGTCCTCATGTGTCACGCTGTGTCCTCTCTGTGTATCCCTGTGTCCCGCTGTGTCCTCGCTGTGTCCCACCCTGTGTCCCCGCTGTGACCTGCTGTGTCCCTGCTGTGTCCCTGCTGTGTCCGGCTGTGTCTCGCTGTGTCCCGCTGTGTCCCCGATGTCCCCCGCTGTGTCCTGTTGTGTCCCCGCTTTGTCCCCACTGTGTCCCGCTGTGTCCCCGGTGTGTCCCCGCTGTGTCCCGCTGTGTCCCCGCTGTCCCCCGCTGTGTCCCGCTGTGTCCCTGCTGACCCGAGGGGTGTCACCGCTGTCCCCTGCTGTATTCCCCTCTGTGTCCCGCTCTGTCCCGTTTTGTCCCGCTGTGTCCTGCTATGTCCCCCCTGTGTCCCCGCTTTGTCCTCGCTGTGTCCCCCGCTATGTCTCGCTGTGTCCCCCCTGTGTCCCTGCTGTCCCCTGCTGTGTCCCGGTGTGTCCCCGCTGTCCCCAGCTGTGTCACCGCTGTCACCCGCTGTGTCCCCCGCTGTGTCCCCCGCTGTGTCCACCGCTGTGTCCCCGCTATGTTCCACTGTATCCCGTGGTGTCTGACTTTGTGCCCCGCTGTGTCCACCGCTGTGTCCCGGCTGTGTCCCGCTCTGTCCCCACTGTGTCCCGCTGTGTCCCGCTGTGTCCCCCGCTGTGTCCGGTTGTGTTTCCCGCTGTGTCCCGCTGTGTATTGCTGTGTACCGGCTGTGTCCCGCTGTGTACCGATGTGTCCCAGCTGTGTGCTTGCTGTATCTCCCTGCTGTCCCCCGCTGTGTCCCCAATGTGTTCCGCTGTGTCCCCGCTGTGTCCCCGCTGTGTCTCCCTGCTGTCCCCCGCTGTGTCCACTCTGTGTCCCGCTGTGTCTTCGCTGTGTTCCGCTGGTCCTCGCTGTGTCCCCGATGTGTCCCGCTGTGTCCTGTTGTGTCCGACTGTGTCCCCGCTGTCCCCCGCTGTGTCCCCTGCTGTGTCCCCGCTGTGTCCAGCTGTGTCCCGTTTTGTCCCGCTGTGTCCCG
>NW_012318341.1:0-1862 GCF_000151885.1 Dipodomys ordii
CAGCAGGGAACACAGGAAGGAAACAGCGGGACCCAGCGGGACACAGCGTCGATACAGCGGGACACAGCGGGGTACACAGCTGGGGACACAACGGGACACAGCGGGAGTTACAGCGAGGACACAGTGTGACCCAGCAGGACACAGCGGGGACAAAGCGGGACCCAGCGGGGAAACCAGAGAGGACACAGTGGGACACAGCAGGAGACACAGCGAGAACACAGCGGGGGACACAGCGAGGACCCAGCGGGACACAGCGGGACACAGCGTCGATACAGCGGGCACACAGTGTTACACAGCGTGGTACACAGCTGTAGACACAACGGGACTCAGTGGGGGCACAGCGGGACACAGCGTGACACAGTGGGACACAGCGGGGACAAAGCGTGAGACACAGCGGGGGACACATTGTCGATACAGAGGGGACTCAGCGGGGGACACAGCGGGGAAACAGCGGGGGACAAAGTGGGATACCACGGGACACAGTGTGACACAGCGGGACACAGCGGGGACATTGCGCGGACACTGCAGGAAAAAGCGGGGGACACGTCGGGACACAGTGGGACACAGCGGGGGACACAGCGGGGGACACAGCGGGGGACAGCGGAGACAGAGATGGGCCACAGCGGGACACAGAGGTGACACACCTGGACACAGCGTGTTACACAGCGGGACACAGCGGGCACACTGGGGACACAGCGGGACACAGCGGGACACAGCGGAGACACAGTGGGACACAGCGGGACAAAGCGGGGGACACAGTGGGGACACAGCAGGGACACAGCGGGACACAGCGGGGGACACAGTGGGACACAGCAGGGACACAGCGGGACACAGTGGGGGACACAGCGGAACACAGCTTGGGACACAGCGAGGACAAAGCGGGACACAGCTGGGACACACCAGGGACACAGCAGGGACACAGCGGGGGACTAAGCGGGACACAACGGGGAACACAGCTGGGGACACAACGGGACACAGCAGTGGTCACAGCAAGGACACAGCGGGACACAGCGGGGACACTGCGGGAACATAGAGGGACACAGCGGGATACCGAGCGGGATACAGCGGGGTCACAGAGTGGTACACAGCGGGACACAGCGGGTAAACACACGAGGTCGTAGCGGGGGACAAAGCGGGACAACACGGGACACAGTGTGACACAGCGGGACACAGCGGGACACAGCGGGGGACACAGCGGGGGACAGAGAGGGGACACAGCGGGACAGAGCGGGGACACAGCTGGACACAGCGGGGTACACAGAGGGACACAGCGGGCACACAGTGGGGACACAGCAGGACACAGTGGGACACAGCGGGGACAGAGCAGGACAGAGCATGACACAGCGAGGACACATTGGGCCACAGTGTGGTACACAGCTGGGGACACAACGGGACACAGCGGGGGACACAGCGGGACACTGCGGGAACATAGCGGGACACAGCGGGGTACACAGCGGGACACAGCGAGGACACAGCGGTGGACACAACGGTGGACACAGCGGGACACAGCGGGGAACACAGCGATGACACAGCGGGAAACACTGCGAGGTCACAGCGGGGGACAAAGCGGGACAACACGGGACACAGTGTGACACAGCGGGACACAGCGGGACACAGCGGGACACAGCGGGACACAGCGGGGGACACAGCGGGGGACAGAGAGGGGACACAGCGGGACAGAGCAGGGACACAGCTGGACACAGCGGGGTACACAGAGGGACACAGCGGGCACACAGTGGGGACACAGCAGGACACAGCGGGACACAGCGGGGACAGAGCAGGACAGAGCATGACACAGCGAGGACACATTGGGCCACAGCGAGGTACACAGCTGGGGACACAATGGGACACAGCGGGGGACA
>NW_012318342.1:0-1862 GCF_000151885.1 Dipodomys ordii
TCTCTCTCTCTCTCTCTCTCTCTCTCTCTCCTCTCTCCTCTCTCTCTCTCTCTCTCTCTCTCTCTCTCTCCTTCTTCTCTCTTCTTCTTCTTCTTCTTCTTCGTCTTCTCGTCTCTCTCTCTCTTCTATTTCTTATGCTTCTGCTTTTCCAGCTTCTTCTGCTTCTACTGCTTCTCTTTCTGCTTCTCATTCTGCTTCTGCTTCTCCTTCTGCTTCTCCTATTGCTTCTGCTGCTCTTCCTTCTCCTTCTCCTACTTCTGCTTCTCCTTCTGCTTCTGCTTCTCCTTCTGCTTCTCCTTATATTTCTCTTTCTCCTTCTCGTTCTTCTGCTTCTACTTCTGCTTTTGCTTCTGCTACTTATGCTTCTTCTGTTTCTTTTGCTTCTGCTTCAGTTGCTTCTGCTTCTTAGCTTCTCCTGCTTCTCCTGCTTCTGTTTCTGCTTCTTCTTCTTCTTCTCTTTCGGGTTCTCCTGCTTCTGCTTCTTGTGCTTCTCCTGCTTCTCTTTCTGCTACTCATTCTGCTTCTGCTTCTCCTTCTGCTTCTGCTTCTCCTCCTTCTCCTTCTCCTTCTCCTACTTCTCCTTTTCCTTCAGCTTCTGCTTTTTCTGCTTCTCCTGCTTCTCCTACTGCATCTCCTCCTGCTTGTGCTTGTTCTTATGCTTCTTCTTCTGCTTCTGCTTCTCCTGCTTCTTTTGGTTCACCTTTTGCTTCTGCTTCTTGTGCTTTTCCTGCTTCTCCTTCGGCTTCTCCCTCTGCCTCTCCTTCTGCTTCTCCTTCTGTTTCTCCTTCTCCTTCTCGTTCTTCTGCTTTTCCTTCTGCTTCTCCTTCTGCTTCTGCTTCTGCTTCAATTTCTCCTTCTGCTTCTCATGCTTCTTCTTTTTCTTCTGCTTCTGCTTCTCCTGCTTCTGCTTCTTCTGCTTCTCCTGCTTCTCTTTCTGCTTCTCCTTCTGCTTCTTCCTCTTCTGCTTCTGCTTCTCCTGCTTCTCCTTCTCCTTTTGCTCCTTCTTCTCCTTTTGCTGCTTCTTCTTCTTCTGTTTCTCCTGCTTCAGCTTCTTCTGCTTCTACTTCTACTCTTTCTCCTTCTGCTTCTGCTTCTCTTTCTGCTACTCCTTCTCCTTCTTCTGTTTCTTACACTCCTTCTGCTTCTTTTGCTTGTTCTTTTTCTTCTGCTTCTGCTTCTTCGGCTTCTCATGCTTCTGCTTCTTCTGTTTCTCCTTCTGCTTCTCCTTCTTCTACTTCTGCTTCTGCTTATCCTTCTGCTTCTCCTACTCCTAATCCTTCTCTTTTTCATTTTCCTTCTTTTTCTCCTGCTTCTCTCTCTGCTTCTCCTTCTCCTTCTCCTTCTCCTTCTCCTTCTCCTTCTTCTTCTTCTTCTTCTTCTTCTTCTTCTTCTTCTTCTTCTTCTTCTTCTTCTTCTTCTTCTTCTTCTTCTTCTTCTTCTTCTTCTTCTTCTTCTTCTTCTTCTTCTTCTTCTTCTTCTGCTTCTTATGCTTCTTATGCTTCTGCTTCTGCTTCTGCTTCTATTTCTGCTTCTGCTTATTATTCTTCTGCTTCTCCTTCTCCTTCTTCTGCTTCTCCTTCTCCTTCTGCTTCTCTTTCTGCTTCTGCTTCAATTTCTCCTTCTTCTGCTTCTCATTCTGCTTCTTCTTCTGCTTCCCATGCTTCTCCTTCTGCTTCTGCTTCTCCTTATATTTCTCTTTCTCCTTCTGGTGCTGGTGGAGCTGCTTCTACTGCTGCTTTGGCTGCTGCTAATTATGCTTCTTCTGTTTCGATTGCGACGACTTCAGTTGCTTCTGCTTCTTAGCATCTGCAACTTCTGTTTCTGCTTCTTCTGGAGCTTCTGTTGCGGGTGCTGCTGCTTCT
>NW_012318343.1:0-1862 GCF_000151885.1 Dipodomys ordii
TTCTCTTTCTCCTCCATCATCATCATCATATCATCATCTTCTTCTTCTTCATCTTCATCTTCTTCTTCTTCATCACATCATCACTGCTTCTGCTTCTCCCGCTTCTGCATCTACTGCTTCTTCTGCTTCTCCTTCTTTTCCTCTGCTTCTGCTTCTCCTTCTCCTTCTTCTGCTTCTCTTTCTGCTTCTGCTTCTTCTGATTCTCCAACTAATCCTTCTTCTTCTCCTTCTGTTTCTGCTTCTCTTTCTGCTTCTCCATCTCCTTCTGCTTCACCTTCTGCTGCTCCTTCTCCTTCTTCTGTTTCTCCCTCTGCTTCTGCTTCTGCTTCTTATGCTTCTTCTTGTTCTTCTGCTTCTGCTTCTCCTGCTTCTGCTTCTTATGCTTCTACTGCTTCTTCTTGTGCTTCTACTTCTTCTGCTTCTTCTGCTTCTACTTCTCTTTCTGCTTCTGCTTCTCCTGCTTGTTTTTCTGCTTCTTCTGCTGCTGCTCCTACTGCTGCTTATTCTACTTCTCCTTCTGCTTCTCTTTTTGCTTCTCTTTCTGCTTCTCCAGATTCTGCTTCTTCTGCTTTTCCTGTTTTTCCTGTTTCTCCTTCTGCTTCAGGTTCTGCTTCTGCTTCTTCGGCTTCTTCTGCTTCTGCTTCTCCTGCTGCTGCTTCTTCTGCTTCTCTTTCTGCTTTTCCTTCTGTTTCTGCTTCTGCTTCTGCTTCTTCTCCTTCTGTTTCTTCTGCTTCTGCTTCTCCTGCTTCTGCTTCTCCTGCTTCTCGTTCTGCTTCTCTTTCTACTTCTCCTTCTCCTTCTTCTGCTTCTCCTTCTGCTTCTGCTTCTCCTGCTTCTGCTTCAATTTCTCCTTCTGCTTCTCATTCTGCTTCTGCGTCTTCTGTTTCTCCTGCTTCTCCTGCTTCTCCTACTTCTCGTGCTGCTTTTCCTTCTGCGTCCCTTTCTGCTTCTGCTTATCCTTTTGCTTCTCCTACTCCTAATCCTTCTCTCTCGCCTTCTCCGTCTTCTTCTTCTGCTTCTCCTGCTGCTTCTGCTTCTGCTTATTCTACTATTACTGTTTCTTCTGCTTCTGCTTCAGATTGTGCTTCTTCTGTTTCTCCTTCTACTTCAGATTATGGTTCTGCTTCTTCGGCTTCGCGTGTTTCTTCTGCTTCAGCTTCTCCTGCTTCTTCTTTTTCTCCTGCTTCTCTTCTCCTTCTGCTTCTGTTTCTCCTTCTGCTTCTGCTTCTGCTCTTCTCCTTCTTCTGTTTCTTTTGCTTCTGTTTCTTCTGCTTCTTCTTCTTCTGTTTCTTCTGATACTACTTCTGCTTCTCCTTCTTCTCCTTCTCTTTCTGCTTCTGCTCTTCTCCTTCTTCTGTTTCTTTTGCTTCTGTTTCTTCTGCTTCTTCTTCTTCTGTTTCTTCTGATGCTACTTCTGCTTCTCCTTCTTCTCCTTCTCTTTCTGCTTCTACTTCTGCTTCTTCTGATTCTCCTGCTTCTCCTTCTTGTTCTCCTTCTGTTTCTGCTTCTCATTCTGCTTCTGCTTCTCCTTCTGCTGCTCCTTCTCCTTATCCTTCTTCTGATTCTCCCCCTGCTTCTGCTTCTGCTTCTTCTTTTTCTTCTGCTTCTGCTTCTCCTGCTTCTAATTCTTCTGCTTCTACTGCTTCCCCTTATGTTTCTCCTTATGCTGCTTCTTCTTCTTCTTCTTCTTCTTCTTCTTCTTCTTCTTCTTCTTCTTCTTCTTCTTCTTCTTCTTCTTCTTCTTCTTCTTCTTCTTCTTCTTCTTCTTCTTCTCCTCCTTCTTCTTCTTCTTCTTCTTCTGCTTCTTCTTCTTCGTCTTCTCCTTCGTCTTCTTCTTCGTCATCTTCATCTTCTACTTCATA
>NW_012318344.1:0-1862 GCF_000151885.1 Dipodomys ordii
CACAGCGGGACACAGCGGGACACATCGGGGAGAGAGCGGGACCAGCGTGACATAGTCGGACACAGTGGGGGACACAGTGGGACACAGCAGAGGACACAGCGGGGGACACAGCGGGACACAGCAGGGGACACAGTGAGGAAAGAGCGGGACACAGCGGGCACACAACTAGGACAGAGCAGGGGACACAGCGGGGGACACAGCGGGACACAGCGGGGACAGAGCGGGACACAGCGGGACACAGCGAGGGACAGAGCGGGACACAGCGGGGGACACAGCGAGGACACAGCGGGACAAAGCAGGATACACAGTGAGGACACAGGGGGACACAGCGGAACACAGCGGGACACAGCGGGGACACAGCTGGGGACACAGCGGGACACAGCAGGGAATAGAGCGGGACACAGAGGCGGACACAGGGGGGACAAAGCAGGACACAGCGGGGGACACAGCAATGACACAGCGGGACACAGCGGGGAAACAGCAGGACTCAGCGTCGAAACAGCGACGACACAGGGGTACACAGCGGGGTACACAGGTGGGACACAACGGGACACAGTGGGGGACACAGCGGGATACAGGGGGACACAGGGGGACAGAGCGGGGGATAGAGCGGGACACAGAGGGGACACAGCGGGACACAGCGGGGACAAAGCTAGACACAGCAGGGTACACAGCGGCACACAGCGGGGACACAGCGGGAACACAGCTGGACACATCGGGGACACAGCCGGACACAGTGGGGACACAACATTGGTCACAGCGGGACACAGCAGGGGACACAGCCGGACACAGCGGGGGACACAGCAGGGGCACAGCCGGACACAGTGGTGGACACAGCTGGACACAGTGGGGGACACAGCGGGACACAGCGGGGGACACAGCGGGGGACACAAAGGTACACAGCGGGGGACACAGAGGGAAACAGAGGGACACACCGAAGAAAACGTGGGGCACACAGCAGGGGACACAGCGGGCCACCACGGGACAGAGCAGGACAAAGCTGGACACAGCGGTGACACTGAGGGGACACAGCGGGACACAGCGGGGGACACAGCGGGGACACAGCGGGGACAGAGCAGGAAACAGCGTGGGACAGAGCGAGGACACAGCGGGACACAGCGCGACACAGCGGGGTACAAAGCGGTAGACAACAGGTGACACAGCGAGGACACAGCGGAAGACAGCGGGGGACACAGCGAGGACACAGCGGGACACAGCGGGACACAGCGGGGGACACAGCGGGACACAGTGGGACACAGCAGGGGACACAGCGGGACACAGCGGAACACAGCAGGACAAAGCGGGGACACTGCGGGCACACAGCGGGACAATGCGGGGGACACAGCAGGACACAGCGGTACACAGTGGGGGATACAGCCGGACAAAGCGGGGGACAGAGCGGGGCACACTGCAGGACTCAGCGGGGACACAGCGGGACACAACCGGGGACACAGTGAGGATACAGCGGGACAGAACGAGGGATACAGCGAGGACACAGCAGGACACAGCCGGACACAGGGGGGGACACAGCGGGGAAAAGAGCGAGACACAACGGGGGACACAGCGGGGGACACAGCGTTACACAGCTGGGGACACAGCGGGGGACACAGCGGGACACAGCAGGGGTCACAGTGAGGAAAGAGCAGGACACAGCGGAGACACAGCGAGGACAAAGCTGGGGACACAGTGGGGGACACAGCGGGACCCATCGGGGACAGAGCAGGACACAGCGGGACACAGCGGGACACAGCGGGGGACACAGCGGGACACAGCGGGGGACACAGCGAGGACACAGCGGGGCACTGCAGGATACACAACGATTACACAGGGGGACACAGCGGAACACAGCGGGATACAGCGGT
>NW_012318345.1:0-1862 GCF_000151885.1 Dipodomys ordii
TCGTCGCTCTCTTTCTATTCTGCTTCTGCTACTTCTGATTCTGATCTTCTCATTCTTCTCCTTCTGCTTCTGCGTCTTCTGCATTTCCTGCTTCTCCTTTCTGCATCTCCTTCTGCTTGTGCTTTTCATTCTGCTTCTTCTTCTGCTCCGGCTTCTCCTTCTCATTCTTCTGCTTCTCCGTCTGCTTCTGTTTCTTCTGCTTTTCCTGCTTCTCCTTCTGCTTTTCCTTCTATTTCTCCTTCTCTTTCTTCTGCTATTCCTTCTGCTTCTCTTTCTGGTTCTGCATCTTCAGCCTCTTCTGCTACTGATTCTGCTTCTTCTGTTTCTTCTGCTTCTCCTTCTGCTTTTGCTTCTCTTTCTGCTTCTCCTTCTCCTTCTGGTTCTCCTTGTTCTTCTCCAGATTCTGCTTCTTCTGCTTCTCATGCTTCTCCTTCTGCTTTAGGTTCTGCTTTTGCTTCTTCGGCTTCTTCTGCTTCTATTTCTGCTTCTCCTTCTGTTTCTGCTTCTCTTTCTGCTTCTGCTTCTTCTCCTTCTTCTATTTCTTCTGATTCTGCTTCTCCTGCTTCTGCTTCTCCTGCTTCTCCTTCTGTTTCTCTTTATGCTTCTCCTTCTGCTTCTCCTTCTTCTGCTTCTACTACTGCTTCTGCTTCTCCTTCTGCATCTTCTTCTGTTTCAATTTCTCCTTCTTCTGCTTTTCATTCTGCTTCTGCTTCTCCTGCTTCTGCTTCTTCTGCTTCTCCTGCTTCTCCTTCTCATTCACCTTCTCTTTCTGCTTCTGCTTATCCTTCTGTTTCTCCTACTCCTAATCCTTCTCTTTCTCCTTCTCCTTCTTCTTCTTCTTCTTCTGCTTCTCCTGTTGCTTCTTCTTCTGCTTCTTCTGCTTTTTCTGTTTCTTCTTCTTCTGCTTCAGCTTCTGCTTCTTCTGCTTCTACTTTGCTTCTGCTTCTCCGTCTGCTTCTGCTTCTGCTCTTCTCCTTCTTCTGTTTCTTCTGCTTCTGCTTCTCCTGCTTCTTCTTCTTCTGCTTCTCCTACTTCTCCTTCTGCTTCTCCGTCTCATTCTCCTTCTCCTTCAATTTCTCCTTCTTGTGCTTCTCATTCTCATTCTGCTTCTCCTTCTCCTACTTCTGCTTCTTCTGTTTCTCCTTCTCCTTCTGCTACTCTTTCTGCTTCTGATTCTCCTTCTGCTCCTCCTACTCCTAATCCTTCTCTTTCTCCTTCTTCTTCTTCTGCTTCTCGTTCTGCTTCTGCTTCTTCTCCTTGTTGTGTTTCTTCTGCTTCTGCTTTTCCAGCTTCTGCTGCTTCTGCTTGTCCTTCTGCTTCAGGTTCTCCTTCTGCTTCTTGGGCTTCTTCTGTTTCTTCTGCTTCTGCTTCTCCTGCTACTGCTTCTTCTGCTTCTCTTTCTGCTTCTCCTTCTGCTTCGGCTTCTCCTTCTGTTCCTTCTCTTTCTTCTGTTTCTTCTTCTTCTGCTTCTCCCGCTTCTGCTTCTTCTGCTTCTCCTGCTCCTTCTTCTCCTTCCCTTTCTGCTTCTGCTTTTGCTTCTTCTGATTCTCCAACTTCTCCTTCTTCTTCTCCTTCTGTTTCTGCTTCGCTTTCTGCTTCTGCATCTCCTTCTGCTTCACCTTCTGCTGCTCTTTCTCCTTCTTCTGTTTCTCCCTCTGCTTCTGCTTCTTATGCTTCTTCTTTATCTTCTGCTTCTGCTTCTCCTGCTTCTGCTTGTTATACTTCTACTGCTTCTTATTCTGCTTCTGCTTCTTCTGCTTCTACTTCTCTTTGTGCTTCTGCTTCTCCTGCTTGTTTTTCTGCTTCTTCTGCTGCTTCTCCTTCTGCTGCTTAAAATCTACTTCTCCTTCTCCTCCTTCTCT
>NW_012318347.1:0-1862 GCF_000151885.1 Dipodomys ordii
CACAGTGGGACACAGCGGGACACAGCGGGGACACATCAGGGACTCAGCGGGGGACACAACAGTACACAGCGGGACACAGCGGGACACAGCAGGGACACATCAGGTACACAGCGGGGGACACAGCGGGACACAGCGGGGACACAGAGGGGTACACAGCGGGACCCAGGTGGGGACACAGAGGGGTACACAGCGGGACCCAGCGGGGAACAGAGCGAGGACACAGCGGGACCCAGCGGGACCCATCGTCGATACAGCGGGGACACAGCGGTACACACCGGGGACACAGCAGTAGACACAGCGGGACCCAGCGGGGAACACAGCGAGGACACAGCGGGACACAGCGGGGACACAGCGGAGACTAACCGTGGGACACAGTGGGGGACAAAGCGGGACACCACGAGACACAGAAGGGGACAAGGGGGAGACAGAGCGGGACACAGCGAGGACACAGCGGGACACAGCGGGGGACACAGCGGGACACAGCGGGAAACAGCGGGGGACACAGGAGATACACAGCGGGACATAGCGGGGGACACAGCGAGGACACATGGGGACACAGCGGGGACACAGTGGGACTCAGCGGGGGACACAGCAGTACACAGCGGGACACAGCGGGACACAGCAGGGACACATCAGGGACACAGCGGGCGACACAGCGGGACACAGCGGGGGACACAGAGAGGTAAACAGCGGGACACAGCGGGAAACACAGCGTGAACACAGCGGGACCCAGCGGAGAACACAGAGGGACACAGCGGGACACAGCGGGGGACACAGCGGAACACAGCGTGGGACACAGCGAGGACACAGCGGGACACAGCGGGACACAGCGGGGACACAGCAGGGACACAGCAGGGTCACAGCGGGGGACACAGCGGGACACAACAGGACACAGCGGGGGACACAGCAGGACACAGCAGGGGACACAGCGGGGGACACAGCGGGACACAATGGGGCACACAGCGAGAACACAGCGGGACCAAGCGGGACACAGCGTCGATACAGCAGGGACACAGCGTTACACAGAGGGGTACACAGCTGGGGACACAAAGGGTCACAGTGGGGGACACAGCGGGACACAGCGGGACACAGTGGGACACAGCGGAGACAAAGCATGAGACACAGAGGGGACAGAGCGGGAGACAGCGGGGGACACAGCGAGGACACAGCAGGACACAGCAGAGACACAGCGGGGACTCAGCGGGGGACACAGCGAGGAAACAGCGAGGACAGAGCGGGGGACAAGGGGGAGACAGAGCGGGACACAGTGAGGACACAGCGGGACACAGTGGGGGACACAACGGGACACAGCGGGGGACACAGCGGGTGACACAGTGGGACACAGCGGGATACACAGGGGAGACACAGCGGGACACAGCGGGGGACACAGCAAGGACACATTGATACACAGCGGGGACACAGCGGGACACAGCGGGGACACATCAGGGACATAGCGTGGGACACAGCAGTACACAGCGGGACACAGCAGGACACAGCGGGGACACATCAGGGACACAGCGTGGGCCACAGCAGTACACAACTGAGACACAGCGGGACACAGCGGGGACACCTCAGGGACACAGCTGGGGACACAGCGGGAGACACAGAGGTGTATACAGCGGGACCCAGCAGGGACTCAGCGAGGGACACAGCGGACCAAAGCGTGGGACACAGTGAGGACACAGCGGGACACAGCTGGAAACCGAGGGACACAGCGAACACACTGCAGTGGACACAGCGGGACAAAGTGGGGGACACAGCGGGACACAGCGGATGACACAGTGGGACACACCGCGACACAGAGCGGGGGACACAGGTGGGACACAGCGGGACACAGCTGGGACACAGCCGGACTCAGCGGG
>NW_012318348.1:0-1862 GCF_000151885.1 Dipodomys ordii
AGAAGCAGAAAGAAGCAGAATTTGGAGAAGCAGAAGGAGAAGTAGAAGCAGAAAGAGAAGCAAAAGCAGAAGGAGAAGCAGAAAAAACAGTAGAAGCAGAGGCAGTAGCAGAAGAAGCAGAAGATTCAGAAGCAGAAGGAGAAGCAGAAGGAAAAGCAGAAGAACTAGAAGGAGAAGGAGCAGGAGAAACAGGAGTAGAAGCAGAAAGAGAAGCAGAAGAAGGAGCAGTAGAAGGAAAAGCGGCAGGAGAAACAGAAAGAGCAGCCGAATGAGAAGCAGGAAATGCAGAAACAGGAGAAGAACAAGCAGAAGAAACAGGAGAAGGACAAGAAGCAGAAGCAGAAGGAGAAGCAGAAAGAGAAGGAGGGGAAGCAGAAGAAGCAGAAGCAGGAGAAGCAGAAGCATAAGAATCCGAAGAAGCAGAAGCAGAACCTGAAGCAGAAGGAGAAGCAGGAGAAGCAGAAGAATCAGAATCCGGAGAAACAGAATGAGAAGCACAAGGAGAAGCAGAAGCAGAAAGAGAATCAAAAGCAGAAGGAGAAGCAGAAGAAACAGAAGAAGTAGAAGCAGTAGCAGTTGTAGCAGAAGCAGTAGGAAAAGCAGAAGAACAAGAAGGAGAAGGAGAAACAGAAGGAGAAGCAGAAGGAGAAGCAGAAATTGAAGCAGCTAAAGCAGAAGAAGAAGAAGCAGAAGGAGAAGCAGAAGAAGGAGAAGAAGAAGCAGAAGCAGAAGAAGATGCAGAAGGAGAAGCAGGAAAAGCAGAAGAAGCAGAATAAAAAGAAGGAGAAGGAGAAGCAGAAGAAGAAGAAGGAGCATAAGGACAAGCACAAGCAGAAGGAGATGCAGAAGGAGAAGCAGGAGAAACAGAAGAAGCAGAAGCTGAAGGAGAAGCAGAAGTAGGAGAAGGAGAAGGAGGAGAAGCAGAAGCAGAAAGAGAAGCAGAAGCGGAATGAGAAGCAGAAAGAAAAGCAGGAGATGCACAAGAAGCAGAAGCAGGAGAAGCCGAAAGAGAAGAAGCAGAAGAAGCAGAAACAGAAGCAGAAGTAGAAGCAGAAGCAGAAGGAGAAGCAGCAGAACAAGTAGAACCAGAAATTCAGGCAGGAGAAACAGAAGAAACAGAAGCAGAAAGAGAAGCAAAAAGAGAAGCAGAAGGAGAAGTAGAAGAAGCAGCAGAAGGAGAAGCAGCAGAAGAAGCAGAAAAACAAGCAGGAGAAGCAGAAGCAGAAAGAGAAGTAGAAGCAGAAGAAGCAGAAGAAGCAGAAGAAGAAGAAGAAGAAGCAGTAGAAGCATAAGAAGCAGAAGCATGAGAAGCAGAAGCAGCAGAAGAAGAAGAAGCATAAGAAGCAGAAGCAGAAGCAGAGGGAGAAACAGAAGAAGGAGAAGGAGCAGCAGAAGGTGAAGCAGAAGGAGATGGAGAAGCAGAAAGAGAAGCAGAAACAGAAGGAGAAGAAGAAGGATTAGTTGGAGAATCAGAAGAAGCAGAAGCAGAAAGAGAAACAGAAGAAGGAGAAGCAGAAGCAGAAGCAGAGGAAAGGAAGGAGAAGCAGAAGAAGCAGAAGCGGGAGAAGCAGAAGCAGAAGAAGAAGAAGAAGAAGAAGAAGAAGAAGAAGAAGAAGAAGAAGAAGAAGAAGAAGAAGAAGAAGAAGAAGAAGAAGAAGAAGAAGGAGAAGGAGCAGAAGAAGAATAAATAGAAGAAGAAGAAGAAGAAGAAGAAGAAGAAGAAGAAGAAGAAGAAGAAGAAGAAGAAGAAGAAGAAGAATAACGAGAATGAGAAGGAGCAGAAGGAGAAGCAGAAGCAGAAGGAGAAGCAGAAAGAAAGGAGAAGAAGCAGTAGCAGGAGAAGCAGAAGCACAAGACACAGA
>NW_012318349.1:0-1862 GCF_000151885.1 Dipodomys ordii
AAAGCGAGGACACAGCGGGACACAGCGGGACACAGCGTCGATACTGTGGGTACACAGCGGGACACAGCAGGGTACACAGCTCGGGACACAACGGGACACATCGGGGGACACAGCGAGGACACAGTGGGGGACAAGGGGGAGACAGAGCGGGACACAGCGAGGACACAGCGGGACACAACGGGGGAAACAGCGAGGACACAGCAGGGGACAAGGGGGAGACAGAGCGGGACACAGTGAGGACACAGCGGGAAAAAGCGGGGGACACAGCGGGACACAGGAGGGGACACAGCGGGGGACACAGCGGGACACAGCAGGATACACAGCGCATACACAGCGGGACCTAGCTGGGGACACAACGAAGACACATTGGGACACAGCGGGGACACAGAGGGACTCAGCGGGGGACACAGCAGTACACAGCGGGACACAGCGGGACACAGCGGGGACACATCAGGTACACAGCAGGGGACACAGCGGGACACAGCGGGAGACACAGAGGGGTACATAGTGGGACCCAGGTGCGGACACAGAGGGGTACACAGCGGGACCCAGAGGGGAACACACCGAGGACCCAGCGGGACCCAGCGGGACACAGCATTGATACAGCGGGCACACAGCGGGACACAGCAGTAGACACAGCGGGACCCAGCGGGGAACACAGCGGGACACAGCGGGGGACACAGCTAGGACACAGCGGGACACAGCGGGGACACAGGGGGGACTCACCGGGGGACACAGTGGGGGACAAAGCGGGACACCACGGGACACAACAGGGGAGAAGGGGGAGACAGAGCAGGACAAGGCAAGGACAAAGCGGGATACAGCGGGACACAGCGGGGGACACAGGAGAGAAACAGCGGGACACAGCGGGGGACACAGCGAGGACACATGGGGACACAGCGGGGACACAGCGGGACTCAGCGGGGGACACAGCAGTACACAGTGGGACACAGCAGGGACACATCAGGTACACAGCGGGGGACACAGCGGGGACACAGCGGGGACTCAGTGGTGGACACAGCGGGGAACAAAGCGGGATACCACGGAACACAGCGGGACACAGCGGGAAACAGCGGTGACCCTGCGGGGACACAGCGGGACACAGCTGGGGACACAGCGGGGTACACAGCGGGACACAGCGGGGGACACAGCGGGACACAGCGGGGGACCCAGCGAGGATACAGCAGGACACAGCAGGGGACACAGCGAGGACACAGCGTTACACAGAGGGGAAAACAGCGGGACACAGCGGGGACACAGCAGTGGACACAGCGGGACACAGCGGGTGACACAGCGGGACACAGCGGGGGACACAGCGGGACACAGCGGGGGACACAGCGAGGACACAGCGGGAAGCAGCGGGACACAGCGTCGATACAGTGGGTACACAGCGGAACACAGCAGGGTACACAGCTCGGGACACAACGAGACACATCGGGGGACACAGCGAAGACACAGGAGAACACAGCCTGGGACACAGCGAGGACACAGCGGGACACAACAGGGGACACAGAGCGGGACACTGTGAGGACACAGCGGGACACAGCGGGGGAAACAGCGGGAAACAGCGGGGGACACAGCGGGGGACACAGTAGGACACAGCGGAACACAGCAGGGGACACAGCAGGGGACAGCGGGGACACAGCGGGGGAAAAGGGGACACCGCGGGACAAAGGGGGGGACAAAGTGGGGAAAACAGAAGGACACAGCAGGGGACAAGCGAGGACACAGTGGGACACAGCGGGGACACAGCTGGGACACAGCAGGGACTCAGCGGGATACAGCGGGTACACTGCGGTGACACAGCGGGACACAGTGGGGACACAGTGGAACACAGCACGGACACAGTAAGGACCCAGTGG
>NW_012318350.1:0-1861 GCF_000151885.1 Dipodomys ordii
TCCTCTTTCAGCTTCTCCTTCAGCTTCAGCTTCTCCTTCTGCTCCTTCTTCTTCTTCTGTTTCTTCTTCTTCTTCTTCTTCTTCTTCTTCTGCTTCTCCCGCTTCTGCTTCTTCTGCTTCTCCTGCTTGTCCTTCTCCTTCTGCTTCTCCTTCTCCTTCTTCAGCTTCTCTTTCCGCTTCCGCTTCTTCTGATTCTCCAACTTCTCCTTCTTCTTCTCCTTCTGTTTCTGCTTCTCTTTCTCCTTCTGCATCTCCTTCTGCTTCACCTTCTGCTGCTCCTTCTCCTTCTTCTGTTTCTCCCTCTGCTTCTGCTTCTTATGCTTCTTCTTTTTCTTCTGGTTCGGCTTCTCCTGCTTCTGCTTCTTATGCTTCTACTGCTTCTTATTCTTCTTCTGCTTCTTCTGCTTCTACTTCTCTTCCTGCTTCTGCTTCTCCTGCTTGTTTTCTGCTTCTTCTGCTGTTTTTTTCTACTTCCCCTTCTGCTTCTCTTTTGACTTCTCCTTCTGCTTCTGCTTCTTCTGTTTCTGCTGCCTGAATTTCTGGTTCTACTTCTTCTGCTGCTTCTCCTTCTGCTTCTGCTTCTCCTTCTGCTTCTGTTTCTGCTTCTTCTCTTTCGGCTTCTCCTGCTTCTGCTTCTTGTCCTCCTCCTGCTTCTCTTTCTGATTCTCATTCTGCTTCTGCTTCTCCTTCTGCTTCTCCTCCTTCTCCTTCTCCTACTTCTGTTTCTCCTTCAGCTTCTGCTTCTTCTGCTTCTCCTGCTTCTCCTTCTGCATCTCCTTCTGCTTGTGCTTGTCCTTATGCTTCTTCTTCTGCCTCTGCTTCTCCTTCTCCTTCTTTTGCTTCTCCTTTTGCTTCTGCTTCTTCTGCTTTTCCTGCTTCTCCTTCTGCTTCTGCTTCTTCTGCTTCTCCTTCTGCATCTTCTTCTGCTTCTGCTTCTCCTTCTTCTGCTTCTCCTTCTGATTCTCCTTCTGCTTCTTCTTCTTCTGCTTTACCTGCTTCTCTTTCTGCTTCTCCTTCTGCTTCTCCTTCTGTTTCTCCTTCTCCTTCTTGTTCTTCTGCTTTTCCTTCTGCTTCTGCTACAACTGCTACTGCTTCTACTTCTTCTGTTTCTTCTGCTTCTCCTTCTGCTTTTGATTCTCTTTCTGCTTCTGCTTCTCGTTCTGCTTCTTATTCTGCTTCTTCAGATTCTGCTTCTTCTGCTTCTCCTGCTTCTCCTTCTGCTTCAGGTTCTGCTTCTGCTTCTTCGGATTCTTATGCTTCTGCTTCTCCTGCTTCTGCTTCTTCTGCTTCCCCTCCTTCTCTTTCTGCTTCTCCTTCTGCTTCTGCTTCTTGTCCTTCTCCTGTTTCTTCTGCTTGTTCTTCTTCTGTTTCTACATCTCCTGCTTCTCCTTCTGCTTTTCTTTCTGCTTCTCTTTCTGCTTCTCCTGCTGCTTTTCCTTCTCCTGCTCCTTCTTCTGCTTCTCTTTCTGCTTCTCCTTCTGTTTCTCCTTCTCCTTCTCCTTCTCGTTCTTCTGCTTTTCCATCAGCTTCTCCTTCTGCTTCTACATCTTCTGATACTGCCTCTGCTTCTACTGTTTCTTCTGCTTCTCCTTATGCTTCTCCTTCTGCTTTTGCATCACATTCAGATTCAGCTTCTCCTTCTGCTTCTCCAGATTCTGCTACTTCTGCATCACATGAATCTCCTTATGCATCAGGTTCTGCTTCTATTTCATCAGATAAAAAATGCTACTGCTTCTAAAGCTGATGCAACTACTGCTGCTCCTGCTTCTAATATCTGCTTTTTCCTTTATATCTGCTTCTCCATCTGCTTCTGCTTCTTCACCTACTAATGTACAACTGATCTAATTCTCTGCTTCTGCTT
>NW_012318351.1:0-1861 GCF_000151885.1 Dipodomys ordii
TGTGTCCTCTGTGTCCCCGATGTCCCCTGTTGTGTACCGTTGTGTCCCCGCTGTGTCCCCGTTGTGTCCCCGCTGTCCCCAGCTGTGTCACCGCTGTCACCAGCTGTGTCCCCCGCTGTGTCCCCCGCTGTGTCCCCCGCTGTGTCCCCGCTATATTCCGCTGTATCCCGTGGTGTCTGACTTTGTCCCCCGCTGTGTCTTGCTGTGTCCCCCCTGTGTCCCCGCTGTCCCCCGCTGTGTCCTGGTGTGTCCCCGCTGTCCCCAGCTGTGTCACCGCTGTCACCCACTGTGTCCCCCGCTGTGTCACCCGCTGTGTCCCCCGCTGTGTCCCCGCTATGTTCCGCTGTATCCCGAGGTGTCTGACTTTGTGCCCTGCTGTGTCCCCCGCTGTGTCCCGCTGTGTCCCGCTCTGTCCCCACTGTGTCCCGCTGTGTCCCCCGCTGTGTCCCCCGCTGTGTCCGGTTGTGTTTCCCGCTGTGTCCCGCTGTGTATTGCTGTGTACCGGCTGTGTCCCGCTGTGTACCGATGTGTCACCACTGTGGCCCCGCTGTGTCTCCCTGGGGCCCCCGCTGTGTCCCCACTGTGTTCTGCTGTGTCCCCACTGTGTCCCCGCTGTGTCTCCCTGCTGTCCCTCGCTGTGTCCCCTCTGTGTCCCGCTGTGTCTTCGCTGTGTCCTGCTGTGTCCTCGCTGTGTCCGGCTGTGTCCCCGCTGTCCCCCGCTGTGTCCTCGCTGTGTCCGGCTGTGTCCCCGTTGTCCCCCGCTGTGTCCCCTGCTGTGTCCCCGCTGTGTCCAGCTGTGTCCAGTTTTGTCCCGCTGTGTCCCGCTGTGTCCATGCTTTGTCCCCTGTTTTGTCCCCTCTGTGTCCCGCTGTGTCCCGCTGTGACCACCGCAGTGTCCCGCTGTGTCCCCTGCTGTGTCCCCCGCTGTGTCACGCTGTGTCCTCACTTTGTCCCCCGCTGTGTCCCACTGTATCCTCGCTGTGTCCCCCGCTGTGTCCCGTTGTGTCCCCCGCTGTGTCCCCCACTGTGTCCCGCTATGTCCCCCGCTCTTTCCCGCTGTGTCCCCGCTGTCCGCGGGTGTGTCAGCGCTGTCCCCCGCTGTATCCCACGCTGTGTCCCGCTGTGTCCTCGCTGTGTCTCTCTATGTCCCTGCTGTGTCTCCGCTGTGTCCCGCTGTGTCACTGGTGTGTCCTCGCTGTGTAACCGCTGAGTCCCTCTGTGTCCCCGCTGTGTCCCACTGTGTCCCCCGCTGTGTCCCCGCTGTGTCCCCGCTGTGTCCCACTGTGGTCCCCCGCGGAGTCCCTGCTGTGTCCCCGCTGTGTCCTCCTGTGTCCCGCTGTGTCCTCGCTGTGTACTTCTGTATCCCGCTGTGTCCCCCGCTGTGTCCCCCACTATTTCCCCGCTGTGACCCGCTGTGTCCATGCTGTGTCCCCCGCTGTGTCCCCTGTGTCCCGTGTGTTCCGCTGTGTTCCCCGCTGTGTCCCGCTGTGTCCCGCTGTGTCCCGCTGTGTGCCTGCTCTCCCCCAGTGTGTCCCCCGCTGTGTCCCGCTGTGTCCTGCTGTTTCCCCGCTGTGGCCCGCTGTGTCCTCCTGTGTCCGCCTCTATGTCCCACGCTGTGTCCCGCTGTGTCCCCACTGTGTCCCCGCTGTGGCCCGCTGTGGCCCGCTGTATCCCCGCTGTGTCCCCGCTGTGTCCTCCTGTGTCCCGCTGTGTCCTCGCTGTGTCCTTCTGTATCCCGCTGTGTCCCCCGCTGTGTCCCCCACTATTTCCCCGCTGTGACCGCTGTGTCCATGCTATGTCCCCCGCTGTGTCCCGCTGTGTCCCGCTGTTTTCCCCGTTGTATTCCCCGCTGTGTCCCGCT
>NW_012318352.1:0-1861 GCF_000151885.1 Dipodomys ordii
TCAAGAAGCAGAAGCAGAAGAAGATGCAGAAGGAGAAGCAGGAGAAGCAGAAGAAGCAAAAGCAGAAGGAGAAGCAGAAGTAGAAGAAGGAGAAGGAGAAGGAAGGGCAGCCGAAGCAA
Organism: Dipodomys ordii; assembly: GCF_000151885.1. Lineage (NCBI taxonomy): Eukaryota > Metazoa > Chordata > Mammalia > Rodentia > Heteromyidae > Dipodomys > Dipodomys ordii. The sequence goes on from NW_012318352.1 coordinate 120, forward strand.
TAGGAGAAGCAGAAGGAGAAGCAGAAGAATGGGAAGAAGAAAGAGAAGGAGGAGAAGCACAAATGCAGAAGCAAGAGAAGCAGAAACAGAAGATACAGAAGAAGAAGAAGAGGAAGAAGAAGAAAAGAAGAAGAAGAAGAAGAAGAAGAAGAAGAAGAAGAAGAAGAAGAAGAAGAAGAAGAAGAAGAAGAAGAAGAAGAAGAAGAAGAAGATGATGAAGAAGAAGAAGAACAAGAAGAAGAACAAGAAGAAGAAGAAGAAGAAGAAGAAGAAGAAGAAGAAGAAGAAGAAGAAGAAGAAGAAGAAGAAGAAGAAGAAGAAGAAGAAGAAGGAGAAGCATAAGGAGAAGCAGTAGAAGCAGAAGAAGCAGAAGCAGGAGAAGCAGAAGCAGAAGAAAAAGAATAAGCAAAAGAAGCAGAAGCAGAAGCACTGGGAGAAGCAGAAGCAGAAGGAGAAGGAGAAGCAGAAGGAGAAGCAGAAGAAAAAGCTGGAGAACGAGAAGGAGAAGGAGAAACAGAAGCAGAATCAGAAGGAGAATCAGAAGGAGAAGCAGAAAAAGCAAAAGGAGAAGCAGAAGCAAAAGAAGCAGCAGAAGGAGGAGCAGAAGCAGAAGAATATGCAGAAGGAGAAGCAGGAGGAGCAGAAGAAGCAGAAGCAAAAGGAGAAAGAGAAGGAGAAGCAGAAGTAGAATCAGGAGAAACAGAAGAAGAAGAAGAAGAAGAAGAAGAAGAAGAAGAAGCAAAACAAACAGAAGAAGGAGAAGAGCAGAAGCAGAAGCAGAAAGAAAAGCAGAAGCAAAAGGAGAAGCAGAAAGAGAAGCAGGAGAAGCAGAAGAAGCAGGAGAAGCAGAAGCAGAAGAAACAGGAAAAGCCGAAGAAGCAGAAGCAGAATCTGAAGCAGAAGGAGAAACAGAAGAAGCACAATCTGAAGCAGAATCAGAAGAAACAGAAACAGTAGAATAAGCAGAAGCAAAAGCAGCAGGAGAAGCAGAAGAAGAAGACGGAGAATTTGAAAGAGAATGATTAGGAGTAGGAGAAGCAAAAGGATAATCAGAAGAAGAAAGAAGGAGAAGCAGCATGAGAATTAGGAGAAGCAGGAGAAGCAGAAGCAGGAGAAGCAGAAGAAACAGAAGACGCAGAAGCAGAATGAGAAGCAGAAGGAGAAATTGAAGCATAAGCAGAAGGAGAAGCAGAAGAAGGAGAAGGAGAATCCGAAAGAGAAGCAGACAGAGAAGCAGAATGAGAAGCAGGAGAAGCAGAAGCAGGAGAAGCAGAAGCTGAAGAAACAGAAGAAGGAGAAGAAGCAGAAGAAGGAGAAGCACAAACAGAAGGAAAAGCAGAAAGAGAAGCAGGAGAAGCAGAAGAAGCAGCAGCAGGAGAAGCAGAAGCAGAAGAAGCCAAAGAAGCAGAAGCAGAACTTGAAGCAGAAGAAGAAGCAGGAGAAGCAGAAGAAGCAGAATCTGGAGAAGAAGAAGGAGAACCAGAAGGAGAAGCAGAAGCAGAAAGAGAAACAAAAGCAGAAGGAGAAGCAGAAGGAAAAGCAGAAGAACGAGAAAGAGAAGGAGAAACAGAAGGAGAAGCAGAAAGAGAAGCAGAAGAAGGACCAGGAGACGGAAAAACAGCAGGAAAAGCAGAAAGAGCAGCAGAAGGAGAAGCAGGAGATGCAGAAACAGCAGAAGCAGAAGTAGAAGAATCAGTAAAAGGACAAGAAGCAGAAGCAGAAGGAGAAGCAGAAACAGATGA
>NW_012318353.1:0-1861 GCF_000151885.1 Dipodomys ordii
GCTACTCCCTCTGAGTCTTCTTCTTATGCTTAGTCTTATTCTCCTGCTTCAGCTTCTCCTGCTTCTGCTTCTTCTGCTTCTACTTCTTCTCCTTATGCTTCTCCTTCTCCTTCTTCTTCTTCTTCTTACTTCTTCTTCTTCTTCTTCTTCTTCTTCATCTTCTTCATCTTCTTCTTCTTCTTCTTCTTCTTCTTCTTCTTCTTCTTCTTCTTCTTCATTTTCTTCTTCTTCTTCTTCTAATTCTTCTTCTTCTTCTTCTTCTTCTTCTTCTTCTTCTTCTTCTTCTTCTTCTTCTTCTTCTTCTTCTTCTTCTTCTTCTTCTTCTCTTTCTTCCGCTTCTTCTTTTCCTGCTTCTTCTGCTTCTACTGCTTCTCTTTTTGCTTCTCATTCTGCTTCTGCTTCTCCTTCTGCTTCTCCTATTTCTTCTGCGGCTCTTCCTTCTCCTACTTGTACTTCTCCTTCTGCTTCTTCTGCTTCTGCTTCTCCTTCTGCTTCTTCTGCTTCTCCTTCTGATTCTCCTTCTGCTTCTCCTTCTGTTTCTCCTTCTCCTTCTCGTTCTTCTGCTTTTCTTTCTGCTTCTCCTTCTGCTTCTGCTGCAACTGCTACGGCTTCTTCTGTTTCTTCTGCGTCTCCTTCTGCTTTTGATTCTCTTTCAGCTTCTGCTTCTCCTTCAGCTTCTCATTCAGCTTCTCCAGATTCTGCTTCTTCTGCTTCTCCTGCTTCCGCTTTTGCTTCAGGTTTTGCTTCTGCTTCTTCGGATTCTTATGCTTCTGCTTCTCCTGCTTCTGCTTCTTCTGCTTCCCCTCCTCTTTCTGCTTCTCCTTCTGTTTCTGCTTCTCCTTCTTCTTCTGCTTCTTGTCCTTCTCCTGTTTCTTCTGCTTCTGCTTCTCCTGCTTCTGCTTCTTCTGCTTTTCCTGCTTCTCTTTCTGCTTCTCCTTCTGCTTTTCCTTCTCCTTCTGCTTCTGCTCCTTCTCCTTCTTCTGTTTCTTCTTCTTCTGCTTTTCCTGCTTCTGCTCCTTCTCCTTCTCCTGCTTCTCGTTCTGCTTCTCTTCGTCGGCTTCTCTTTCTACTTCTGCTTCTTCTGATTCTGCTTCTTCTACTTCTTCTCTCCTTCTGCTTCTGCTTCTTCTGCTTCTCCTGCTTCTCCTTCTGCATCTCCTTCTGCTTGTGCTTTTCGTCTGCTTCTTCTTCTGCTTCTGCTTCTCCTTCTCCTTCTTCTGCTTCTCCGTCTGATTCTGCTTCTTCTGCCTTTCCTGATTCTCCTTCTGCTTCTCCTTGTTCTTCTCCTTCTGTTTCTCCTTCTCCTTCTCGTTCTTCTGCTATTCCTTCTGCTTCTCTTTCTGCTTCTGCATCTTCAGCTTCTTCTGCTACTGCTTCTGCTTCTTCTGTTTCTTCTGCTTCTCCTTCTGCTTTTGCTTCTCTTTCTGCTTCAGCTTCTCCTTCTGGTTCTCTTCTTCTCCAGATTCTGCTTCTTCTGCTTCTCCTTCCGCATCAGGTTCTGCTTCTGCTTCTTCGGCTTCTTCTGCTTCTATTCCTGCTTCTCCTTCTGATTCTGCTTGTCTTTCTGCTTCTGTTTCTTCTCTTTCTTCTGCTTATGCTTCTCCTGCTTCTCCTGCTTCTCCTTCAGTTTCTCTTTATTCTTATCCTTCTGCTTCTCCTTCTCCTTCTCTTTCTTCTGCTTCTCCTTCTGCTTCTGCTTCTGCTTCTCCTTCTGCATCTTCTTCTGTTTCAACTTCTCCTTCTTCTGCTTTTCATTCTGCTTCTGCTTCTCCTGCTTCTGCTTCTTCTGCTTCTCCTTCTCCTTCTCCTTCTCTATCTGCTTCTACTTATCAATCTGTTTCTCCTACTCCTAATCCTTCTC
>NW_012318354.1:0-1861 GCF_000151885.1 Dipodomys ordii
TCTTTGCTATCTTTTCTCTGCTTCTCTGCTCTGCTCTCTGCTTCTACTGCTCTCCTATGCTTCTCCTCTCTCTCTCTCTCTCTCTTCTCTCTCTCTCTCTCTCTCTCTCTTCTTCTTCTTCTTCTTCTTCTTCTTCTTCTTCTTCTTCTTCTTCTTCTTCTTCTTCTTCTTCTTCTTCTTCTTCTGTATCTTCTGTTTCTGCTTCTCCTGCTTCTGCATTTGTGCTTCTCCTGCTTCTCTTTCTTCTCCTCATTCTTCTGCTTCTCCTTCTGCTTCTCCTATTGCTTCGGCTGCCCTTCCTTCTCCTTCTCCTTCTCCTTCTTCTACTTCTGCTTCTCCTTCTGCTTTTGCTTCTTCTGCTTCTCCTGCTTCTCATTCTGCATCTTCTTCTGCTTCTGCTTCTCCTTCTGCTGCTTCTTCTGCTTCTGCTTCTCCTTCCTCTGCTTCTCCTTCTGCTTCTCCTTCTGCTGCTCCTTCTGCTTTTCGTTCTGCTTCTTATTCTCCTTCTGCTCTTCCTACTCCTAATCCTTCTCTTTCTCCTTCTCCTTCTTCTTCTTCTGCTTCTCGTTCTGCTTCTGCTACTGCTTCTTCTGCTTGTTCTGTTTCTTCTGCTTCAGGTCCTGCTTCTGCTTCTTCAGCTTCTTCTGTTTCTTGTGCTTCTGCTTCTCCTGCTACTGCTTCTTCTCCTTCTCTTTCTGCTTCTCCTTCTGCTCTGCTTCTCCTTCTGCTCCTTCTCTTCTCTCTCTCTTCTCTCTCTCTCTCTCTCTCTCTCTTCTCTCTCTCTTCATCATCTTCTTCTTCTTCTTCTTCTTCTTCTTCTTCTTCTTCTTCTCCTTCTTCTCCTTCTTCTTCTTCTCCTTCTTCTTCTTCTTCTTCTTCTTCTTCTCCTTCTTCTTCTTCTTCTTCTTCTTCTTCTTCTTCTTCTTCTTCTTCTTCTTCTTCTTCTTCTTCTTCTTCTTCTTCTGCTTCTTCTGCTTCTTCTGCTTCTTCTGCTTCTTCTGCTTCTTCTGCTTCTTCAGCTTCTGCTTCTCCTTCTCCTTCTTCTGCTTCTCTTTCTGCTTCTGCTTCTTCTGATTCTCCAACTAATCCTTCTTCTTCTCCTTCTGTTTCTGCTTCTCTTTCTGCTTCTCCATCTCCTTCTGCTTCACCTTCTGCTGCTCCTTCTCCTTCTTCTGTTTCTCCCTCTGCTTCTGCTTCTTATGCTTCTTCTTGTCCTTCTGCTTCTGCTTCTCCTGCTTCTGCTTCTTATGCTTCTACTGCTTCTTCTTATGCTTCTGCTTCTTCTGCTTCTTGTGCTTCTACTTCTCTTTCTGCTTCTGCTTCTCCTGCTTGTTTTTCTGCTTCTTCTGCTGCTTCTCCTTCTGCTGCCTCTTCTACTTCTCCTTCTGCTTCTCTTTTTGCTTCTCTTTCTGCTTCTGTTTCTTCTGTTTCTCCTGCCTGAATTTCTGGTTCTACTTGTTCTGCTGCTTCTCCTTCTGCTTCTGCTTCTACTTCTGCTTCTGTTTCTGCTTCTTCTGCTTCTTCTCTTTCGGCTTCTCCTGCTTCTGCTTCTTGTGCTTCTCCTGCTTTTCTTTCTGCTTCTCATTCCGCTTCGGCTTCTCCTTCTGCTTCTGCTTCTCCTCCTTCTCCTTCTCCTACTTCTGCTTCTCCTTCAGCTTCTGCTTCTTCTGTTTCTCCTGCTTCTCCTTCTGCATCTCCTTCTGCTTGTGCTTGTCCTTATGCTCCTTCTTCTTCTTCTTCTTCTCCTTCTCCTTCTTTTGCTTCTGCTTCTTCTGCTTTTCCTGCTTCTCCTTCTGCTTCTGCTTCTTCTGCATCTCCTGCTTCTCCTTCTGCATCTTCTTCTGCTTCTCCTTCTCCTTCT
>NW_012318355.1:0-1861 GCF_000151885.1 Dipodomys ordii
GCTGTGTTCCGTGGTGTCCAGTTTGTCCCCCGCTGTATTCCGCTGTGTCCTCGCTGTGTCCCCCGCTGTGTCCCGCTGTGTCCCCCCGCTGTGCCCCGCTTTGTCCCGCTGTGACCCGCTGTGTCCCGCTGTGTCCCCCGCTTTGTCCCGCTGTGTCCCCGCAGTGTCCCCGCTGTGTTTTGATGTGTACCACTGTGTCCTGTGGTGTCCCGCTTTGTCCCCCGCTGTGTCCCGCTGTGTCCCCCGTTGTGTCCCACTGTGTCCCCGCTGTGTCCCGCTGTATTCCGTGGTGTCCCGTTTGTCCCACGCTGTGTCCCCCCCTGAGTCCCCGCTGTGTCCCCGCTTTGTCCCGCTGTGTCCTCGCTGTGTCCCCGCTGTGTCCTGCTCTGTTCCCCGCTGTGCCTCCCGCTTTGTCCCCGCTGTGCCCTACTGTGTCCCGCTGTGTCCCGCTATGTCCTCCACGGCTATGTCCTCCACGGTGTCCCGTTGTATCCCCAGCTGTGTACCCCGCTGTGTCCCGCTGTGTCCCCGCTGTATCGACACTGTGTCCTGCTGGGTCCTTCTGTGTCCTCTCTGTGTTCCCCGCTGTGTCCTGCTGTGTCCCCCGCTGTGTCCCTCGCTGTGTCCTGCTGTGTCCCCCGCTGTGTCCCTGCTGTGCCCCGCTGTGTCCCGCTGTGTCCTGCTGTGTCCCTTCTCTGTGCCCCGCTCTCTGCTGCTGTGTCCCCCGCTGTGTCCCGATGTGTCCCACTGTGTCCCATGCTGTCCCGCTTTGTCCCCCGCTGTGTCCCCCGGTGAGTCCCCGCTGTGTCCTCGCTGTGTCCCGCTGTGTCCCGCTGTGTCCACTGCTGTGTCCCCGCTGTGTCCGGCTGTGTCCCGCTGTGTCCCGTTGTGTCCTCGCTGTGCCCCGCTGTGTCCCACTGTGTCCCATGCTGTCCCACTTTGTCCCCCGCTGTGTCCCCCGGTGAGTCCCCGCTGTGTCCTCACTATGTCCCGCTGTGTCCTCCCTGTGTCCTCCGCTGTGTCCCACTGTGTCCCCCGCTGTGTCCCCTGCTGAGTCCCCACTGTGTCCCCTCTGTGATTCACTGTGTCCCGCTGTGTCCTCACTGTGTCCCCCGCTGTGTCCTGCTTTGTCCCCCGCTGTGTCCCCCTGTGTACCCCTCTGTGTCCCCTGCTCTGTCCCTGCTGTGCCGCACTGTGTCCCGCTGTGTCCCGCTGTGTGCCCCCTGTGTCCCCCGCTGTGTCCCGCTGTGTCCCTCTGTGTTCCCTGCTGTGTCCCCTGCTTTGTCCCACTTTGTCCCCCGCTGTGTCCCGCTGTGTCCCGCTGTGTCCTCCGCTGTGTCCCGCTGTGTCCCCTGCTGTGTCCTTGCTGTGTCCCGCTGTGTTCCGCTGTGTCCCGCTGTGTCTCCCGCAGTGTCCCGCTTTTTCCTTACTGTGTCCCCCGCTGTGTCCTGCTTTGTCCCCCGCTGTGTCCCGCTGTTTCCCGCTGTGTCCCGCTCTGTTTCCGCTGTGTCCTGCTGTGTCCCGCTGTGTCCCCCGCTGTGTCCCACTTGTCCCCCGCTGTGTCCCCCGCTGTGTCCCACTGTGTCCCCCGCTGTGGCCCACTGTGTCCCCTGCTGTGTCCCCTGCTCTGTCCCACTTTGTCCCCCGCTGTGTCGCGCTGTGTCCCGCTGTGTCCTCGCTGTATCACCTGCTCTGTCCCGCTGTGTCCTCACCCTGTCCCCCGCTGTGTCCCGCTGTGTCCCCCGTGTGTCCCTCTGTGTACCCTGCTCTGTCCAGCTGTGTCCCCGCTGTGTCCCGCTGTGTCCCCAGCTCTATCACCCACTGTGTCCTGCTGTGTCCCCCGCTGTGTCCTGCTGTGTCC
>NW_012318356.1:0-1861 GCF_000151885.1 Dipodomys ordii
CTTCTCCAGCTACTGACTTCTTCAGCTCTCTGACTCTCATCAGCTCTCGTCTGACTCTGCTCTCATCAGCTCGTCTCATCATCTGATTCATCATCTCATCTCTAGCTCTCCCAGACTCTGCTCTCTGACTTCTCCTGACTAGTCCATCTCATCTGCTTCTCCATCTCCACGTCTGCTTCTCTTCTGCATCTGCTTCTTCTGATTCTCCAACTTCTCATTCTTCTTCTCCTTCTGTTTCTGCTTCTCTTTCTCCTTCTGCATCTCCTTCTGCTTCACCTTCTGCTGCTCCTTCTCCTTCTTCTGTTTCTCCCTCTGCTTCTGCTTCTTATGCTTCTGCTTTTTCTTCTGGTTCTGCTTCTCCTGCTTCTGCTTCTTATGCTTCTACTGCTTCTTCTTCTTCTTCTGCTTCTTCTGCTTCTACTTCTCTTCCTGGTTCTGCTTCTCCTGCTTGTTTTTCTGCTTCTTCTGCTGTTTTTTCTACTTCCCCTTCTGCTTCTCTTTTGGCTTCTCCTTCTGCTTCTGCTTCTTCTGTTTCTCGTGCCTCAATTTCTGGTTCTACTTCTTCTGCTTCTTCTCCTTCTGCTTCTGCTTCTCCTTCTGCTTCTGTTTCTGCTTCTTCTCTTTCGGCTTCTCCTGCTTCTGCTTCTTGTCCTCCTCCTGCTTCTCTTTCTGATTCTCATTCTGCTTCTGCTTCTCCTTCTGCTTCTTCTTCTCCTCCTTCTCCTTCTCCTACTTCTGTTTCTCCTTCAGCTTCTGCTTCTCCTGCTTCTCCTTCTCCTTCTGCTTCAATTTCTCCTTCTGCTTCTCATTCTGCTTCTGCGTCTTCTGTTTCTTCTGCTTCTCTTGCTTCTGCTTCTCCTGCTTCTCCTACTTCTCGTGCTGCTTCTCCTTCTGCGTCTCTTTCTGCTTCTGCTTATCCTTTTGCTTCTCCTACTCCTAATCCTTCTCTTTCGCCTTCTCCTTCTTGTTCTTCTGCTTGTCCTGGTGCTTCTGCTTCTGCTTATTCTACTATTTCTGTTTCTTCTGCTTCAGATTGTGCTTCTTCTGTTTCTCCTTCTGCTTCAGATTCTGCTTCTGCTTCTTCGGCTTCTCCTGTTTCTTCTGCTTCTGCTTCTCCTGCTTCTTCTGGTTCTCCTGCTTCTCTTTCTGCTTCTCCTTCTGCTTCTGCTTCTCCTTCTGCTTCTGCTCTTCTCCTTCTTCTGTTTCTTTTGCTTCTGTTTCTTCTGCTTCTTCCTCTTCTGTTTCTTCGGATTCTACTTCTGCTTCTCCTTCTTCTCCTTCTCTTTCTGCTTCTTCTGATTCTCCTGCTTCTCCTTCTTGTTCTCCTTCTGTTTCTCCTTCTCTTTCTGCTTCTGCTTCTCCTTCTGCTGCTCCTTCTCCTTCTTCTGCTTCTCTCACTGCTTCTGCTTCTGCTTCTTTTGCTTATTCTTTTTCTTCTGCTTCAGCTTCTCCTGATTCTGCTTCTTCTGCTTCTACTGATTCTCCTTATACTTCTCCTTATGCTTCTCCTTATGCTTCTGCTTATGCTTCTTCTTCTCTTCTTCTTCTTCTTCTTCTTCTTCTTCTTCTTCTTCTTCTTCTTCTTCTTCTTCTTCTTCTTCTTCTTCTTCTTCTTCTTCTTGTTCTTCTTCTTCTTCTTCTTCTTCTTCTCTTTCTTCTGCTTCTGCTTTTCCTGCCTCTTCTGCTTCTACTGCTTCTCTTTTTGCTTCTTGTCCTTCTCCTGTTTCTTCTCCTTCTGCTTCTCCTGCTTCTGCGTCTTCTGCTTTTCCTGCTTCTCTTTCTGCTTCTCCTTCTGCTTCTCCTTCTGAGATCTGCTCCTTCTCCTTCTTCTGTTTCTGATTCTTCTGCATCTCCCGCTCCT
>NW_012318357.1:0-1861 GCF_000151885.1 Dipodomys ordii
TCCATCATCTCCGTATATGGAAAGTCTTCACCATCCTTCTCATCAGCGAAGCTCATCAATATTCATATTAGGATCCTGAATCATGTGAATAGTAGAACCACGCGGGTCAGCTGAGGGCCAAGCTCATTCATAGTGAGTGATCAGTAATTTTTTTGAGTCGCCCCCCCCCCCCCCGCCTTCGGGCTTCCCTGGAGTCCTGCTCCTAATTATCTCTTTAATATCTCTTTATCTTCCAGCCCCTGCTTCCTGACCGGATGGTGATATCTGAAGCACTCAGCGGCAACCAGACAGCCAGAGGGGAACGCGAGCCATCCAGGCAGGTGGCGTAACCGTCCATCCTCACCCCCCCCCGCAGGCGATTACTCGACCACGACCACGACCTCCGACCCCCCCCCCGCACCAAAATCCACAACCCTACCCTCGGAACAAAATAAAACAAATTTGCTTGAATCTCACGCTGCCTTTTGTTTGTAATTGACGCAATAGGCGAAGGGGAGGGATCTCATTTCTGGTGCCTGACGGGGGGGGGAGGGGGGAGGGTCCGGGGAATTGGAGAGGAGAGAAGAGGGGGCAGAGGGCATCTCAGTGTATCTGTGTGTGTGCGTGCGTGCATCTTTGAGGAAACTCAAAGATTGGACGCGACAGAGCATTTATGTACTCTGTCTCTTGTCTCTCTGTTTCTGTTTCTCTATTTCTCTCTCTGTGTCTCTCTTTGTCTTTGTCTGTCTGTCTCTCTTTGTCTCTGTCTGTCTGTCTGTCTGTCTGTCTGTCTCTCTCTCTCTCTCTCGTTTGAATTCTCCCGCCCGCCCGCCCGCACTCCCTCCCTCCTTTTCCTCTCGACTTGCTGGGGCTTGAGCTACTGTACTGGCGCTCCAACACACAACGGTCCCACTCTGAGCCTGCCTGCCTGCCTGCCTGCCTACCTATCATCATCCCCACCCCACCCCTTCTCTGAAAAGAAGGCAGTCTCTCTCGGGGCCAGCCAGCCTGGGCCGGTTTTTTCAGTTAGTCAGTGCGTGGTTTGTTTGTTCTTTTTTTTCCCCCATGCATTTCATGAGAGAAAACTGCAATTCACAAAACCACCACTAGATGGCGCGCGTTCGCCGTCGACAAGGTGGATGGGGCGGCGGGAGGGGCAAAACACGGGTCGGGTCAGTCACTCACTCAGTCAGTCAGTCCTCACCTACCCGGCAGTGGGGAGTGAGAGTTCTGACATACACATACATATAGGTTGTTATGATTCATTATTATCATCATTTGCTATTCCTCTGTCGTATCCATGACGACGGGGAGGGGGGAGGGCGGGGTTTCGACCGCCAGCCGACGTGTTGCGGAGGGGGAGGGGGAGGGGGAGGAGTCGCTCGTTCCAGCCCCTGCTTCCTGACCGGATGGTGATATCTGAAGCACTCAGCGGCAACCAGACAGCCAGAGGGGAACGCGAGCCATCCATGCAGTCTGCGAAACCGTCCATCCTCACCCCCCCACCCCCGCAGGCGATTACTCGACCACGACCACGACCTCCGACCCCCCCCGCCGCACCAAAATCCACAACCCTACCCTCGGAACAAAATAAAACAAATTTGCTTGAATCTCACGCTGCCTTTTGTTTGTAATTGACGCAATAGGGGAAGGGGAGGGATCCCATTTCTGGTGCCTGACGGGGGGGGAGGGTGGAGGGGGCGGGGGAATTGGAGAGGAGAGAAGAGGGGGCAGAGGGCATCTCAGTGTATCTGTGTGTGTGCGTGCGTGCATCTTTGAGGAAACTCAAAGATCGGACGCGACAGAGCATGTATGTAGTCCAGCCGGACCAATTCACCACGTCTCTGTCTCTTGTCTCTCTGTTTCTGTTTCTCTATTCTCT
>NW_012318358.1:0-1861 GCF_000151885.1 Dipodomys ordii
CCCCGCTGAATCCCCGCCTTGTCATCGCTGTGTCCCACTGATGTCCTCACTGTGTCCCCCGCTGTCTCCAAGCTCTGTCCCCCGCTGTGTCTCACGCTTTGTCCCCGCTGTGTCCCACTGTGTCTCGCTGTGTCCCGCTGTGCCCCCACTGAGTCCCGTTGTGTCTACAGCTGTGTACCATGCTGTGTAACGCTGTGTGCCCGCTGTATCGACGCTGTGTCACGCTGGGTCCCGCTGTGTCCTCGCTGTGTCCCCCGCTGTGTTCTCGCTGTGTCCCCCGCTGTGTCCCACTATGTCCTCGCTAGTTTCCCCGCTGGGTCCCGCTGGGTCCCCGCTGTGTCCTGCTGGGTCACACTGTGTCCTCGCTGTATCCCCCGCTGTGTCCCGTTGTGTCCCCAGCTGTGTACCCCGCTGTGTCCCGCTGTATCGACGCTGTGTCCCACTGGGTCCCGCTGTTTCCTTCCTGTGTTCCCTGCTCTGTCCCGCTCTGTCCCGCTGTGTCCCTGCTGTGTGCCCTCTGTGTCCCGCTGTGTACTCCGTTGTGTCCAGCTGTATCACCGCTGTGTCTCGCTTTGGCCCCTCTCTGTCTCCGCTGTCCCCCGCTGTGTCCCCCGCTGTGTCCCGCTGTGTCCCGCTGTGTCCCCCGCTTTGTCCCGCTGAGTCCCATCTGTGTCGCCGCTGTGTCCCGCTGTGTCCTCGCTGTGTCCCCGGCTGTCTGCCGCTTTGTCCCCGCTGTGTCCCTAGCTGTGTCCCGCTGTGTCCCGCTGTGTCCCCCGCTTTGTCCCGCTGAGTCCCATCTGTGTCGCCGCTGTGTCCCACTATGTTCCCGCAGTGTCCCCGCTGTGTCCCGCTGTGTACTCCGTTGTGTCCAGCTGTATCACCGCTGTGTCTCGCTTTGGCCCCTCTCTGTCTCCGCTGTCCCCCGCTGTGTCCCCCGCTGTGTCCCGCTGTGTCATGCTGTGTCCCCCGCTGTGTCCCGCTGTGTCCTTTTGTGTCACGCTGTTTTCCCGCTGTGTCCTCGCTCTGTCCCCCGCTGTCTGCCGCTTTGTACCCGCTGTGTCCCAAGCTGTGTCCCGCTGTGTCCCACGCTCTGTCCCACACTGTGTCCCGCCTTGTCCCGCGCTGTGTCCCGCTGTATCCCCCTCTGTGTCCCGCTGTGTCACCCCCTGAGTCCCCGCTGTGTCACCGCTGTGTCCCACTGTTTCCTCGCTGTGTCCCCTGCTGTCACCCTCTCTGTCCCCTGCTGTGTCTCACGCTTTGTCCCCGCTGTGTCCCACTGTGTCCCACAGTGTCCGGCTGTGCCCCAACTGTGTCCCATTGAGTCCACAGCTGTGTACCACACTGTGTAACGCTGTGTCCCCGCTGTATCGACACTGTGTCCCGCTGTGTCCCGCTGTGTCCTCGCTGTGTTCCCCGCTGTGTCCCGCTGTGTCCCCCGCTGTGTCCCCCGCTGTGTCCTCGCTGTGTCCCCTGCTGTGTCCCGCTGTGTCCTACTGTGTCCCCGCTGTGTGCCTGCTGTGTCCCCCTGTGTCTCCCGCTTTGTCCCGCTGTGTCCACGCTGTGTCCCGCTGTGTTCCGCTGTGTGCCCGCTGTGTCCTGCTGTGTACCCCGCTGTGTCCAGCTGTGTCACCGCTGTGTCTCGCAGTGGCCACTCCCTGTCTCCGCTGTCCCCCGCTCTGTCCCCCGCTGTGGCCCGCTGTGTCCCCCGCTTTTTCCTGTTGTGTCCCGCAGTGTCCCCGCTGTGTCCCGCTGTGTAACACTGTGTCCCGTGGTGTCCCACTTTGTCCCACGTTGTGTCCCCCGCTGAGTCCCCTCTGTGTCGCCGCTGTGTCCCCCTGTGTCCTCGCTGTGTCCCCTGCTG
>NW_012318359.1:0-1861 GCF_000151885.1 Dipodomys ordii
TCATCTACTTCTCCTTCTTCTGCTTTTCCTTCTGATTCTCCTTCTGCTTCTCCTTCTCCAGCTCCTTCTGCTTCTCGTTCTGCTTCTGATTTTCCTTCTGCTCTTCCTACTCCTAATCCTTCTCTTTCTCCTTCTCCTTCTTCTTCTGCTTCTCGTTCTGCTTCTGCTTCTTCTCCTTGTTCTGTTTCTTCTGCTTCAGGTCCTGCTTCTGCTTCTTCGGCTTCTTCTGTTTCTTATGCTTCTGCTTATCCTGCTAATGCTTTTTCTGCTTCTCTTTCTGCTTCTCCTTTTGCTTCTGCTTCTCCTTCTGCTCCTTCTCCTTCTTCTGTTTCTTCTTCTTCTGCTGCTGCTTCTCCCGCTTCTGCTTCTTCTGCTTCTCCTTCGTTTCCTCTGTTTCTGCTTCTCCTTCTCCTTCTTCTGCTTCTCTTTCTGCTTCTGCTTCTTATGATTCTCCAACTAATCCTTCTTCTTTTCCTTCTGTTTCTGCTTCTCTTTCTGTTTCTGCAACTCCTTCTGCTTCACCTTCTGCTGCTCCTTCTCCTTCTTCTGTTTCTCCCTCTGCTTCTGCTTCTGCTTCTTAAGCTTCTTCTTTTTCTTCTGCTTCTGCTTCTCCTGCTTCTGCTTCTTATGCTTCTACTGCTTCTTCTGTTCTGTTTCTTCTGCTTCTACTTCTCTTTCTGCTTCTGCTTCTCCTGCTTGTTTTTCTGCTTCTTCTGCTGCTTCTCCTTCTGCTGCTTCTTCTACTTCTCCTTCTGCTTCTCTTTTTGCTTCTCCTTCTGCTTCTGCTTCTTCTGTTTCTCCTGCCTGAATTTCTGGTTCTACTTCTTCTGCTGCTTCTCCTTCTGCTTCTGCTTCTACTTCTGCTTCTGTTTCTGCTTCTTCTGCTTCTACTCTTTCGGCTTCTCCTGCTTCTGCTTATTGTGCTTCTCCTGTTTCTTTTTCTGCTTCTCATTCCTCTACTGCTTCTCCTTCTGCTTCTGCTTATCCTCCTTCTCCTACTTCTGCTTCTCCTTCAGCTTCTGCTTCTTCTGCTTCTCCTGCTTCTCCTTCTACATCTCCTTCTGCTTGTGCTTGTCCTTATGCTTCTTCTTCTGCTACTTCTGTTTCTTCTGCTTTTCCTGCTTCTCCTTCTGCTTCTGCTTCTTCTGCTTCTCCTGCTTCTCCTTCTGCATCTTCTTCTGCTTCTGCTTCTCCTTCTCCTTCTTCTGCTTCTCCTTCTGATTCTCCTTGTGCTTCTTCTTCTTCTGCTTTACCTGCTTCTCTTTCTGCTTCTCTTTCTGCTTCTCCTTCTGTTTCTCCTTCTCCTTCTTGTTCTTCTGCTTTTCCTTCGGCTTCTCCTTCTGCTTCTCCTACAACGGCTACTGCTTCTATTCTTCTGTTTCTTCTGCTTCTCCTTCTGCTTTTGATTCTCTTTCTGCTTCTGCTTCTCCTTCAGCCTCTCATTCTGCTTCTCCAGATTCTGCTTCTTCTGCTTCTCCTGCTTCTCCTTCTGCTTCAGCTTCTGCTTCTGCTTCTTCGGATTCTTATGCTTCTGCTTCTCCTGCTTCTGCTTCTTCTGCTTCCCCACCTTCTCTTTCTGCTTCTCCTTCTGTTTCTGCTTCTCCTTCTGCTTCTGCTTCTTGTCCTTCTCCTGTTTCTTCTGCTTCTGCTTCTCCTGTTTCTGCATCTCCTGCTTCTCCTTCTGATGCTCTTTCTGCTTCTGCTGCTGCTTTTCCTTCTCCTGCTCCTTCTTCTGTTTCTCTTTCTGCTTCTCCTTCTGTTTCTCCTTCTCCTTCTCCTTCTTGTTCTTCTGCTTTTCCTTCTGCTTCTCCTTCTGCTTCTCCAGATTCTGCTTCTTCTGCTTCTACTGCTTCTCCTTCTG
>NW_012318360.1:0-1861 GCF_000151885.1 Dipodomys ordii
TATTCTTCTTGTTCCTCTTCTTCTTCTTCTTCTTCATCTGTTTCTTCTTATTGTTCTTCATGTTATTCTCCTTCTTATTCTTCTTCTCCTACTCCTCGTTCCTCCTCGTTCTCCTCCTCTTCCTCATACTCTTCGTCCGCTTCCACCTCCTCCTCCTCCTCCTCCTCCTCCTCCTCCTCCTCCTCATCCTCCTCGTCCTCATCCTCCTCTCTCATCGTCATCTCTTCTTTATCATCTTCTTCCTCTTCTTCGTCTTCTTCTTCTTCTTCTTTTTCTTCTATGTCTGCTTTTCCTTCTCTTTCTCCTTCTTCTACTTCTCCTTCTGCTCCTGCTTCTCCTTCTGCTTCTGCTTCTTCTATTTCTACTGCTTCTGTTTCTCCTGCTTCTGCATCTTCTGCTTGTCCTGCTTCTCCTTCTTCTTCTTCTCCTTCGATTTCTCCTTCGATTTCTCCTTCTTCTGCTTCTCTTCCTGCTTCTGAGTATGCTTCTTCTGTTTCTTCTGCTTCTGCTTCTCCTGCTTCTGCTTCTTCTGCTTATCCTTCTTCGTCTCTTACTCCTAATCCTTCTCTTTCTCCTTCCCCTAATCCTTCTTCTACTTCTCATTCTGCTTCTGCTTCTCCTTCTACTTCTGCTTCTCCTTCTGTATCTCATTCTGCTTCTGCTTCTCCTTCTTCTGCTTCTCCTTCTTCTGCTTCGCTTTCTGCTTCTTCTGCTTCTCCTTCTTCTGATTTTCCTACTTCTCCTTCTCTTTCTGCTTCTCCTTCTTTGATTCTTGCTCTTCTTCCACTCTTTCTTCTTGTTATTCTTCTTCTTGTTATTCTTCTTCTTGTTCTTCTTCGTCTTCTTGTTCTTCTTCATCTTCTTCTTCTTGTTCTTGTACATCTTGTTCTTGTTTTTGTTGTTGTTGTTCTTCTTCTTCTTCTTCTTCTGCTTCTGCTTCTTTTTCTTCTGCTTCTCCTTCTCCTTCTTCTACTTCTCCTTTTACTTCTGCTTCTCCTTCTACTTCTGCTTCAATTTCTCCTTCTTCTGCTTCTCATTCTGCTTCTTCTTCTGCTTCCCTTGCTTCTGCTTCTTCTGCTTCTCCTTCTTCTTCTCCTTCTGCTTCTGCTTTTCCATCTGCTTCTCCTACTCCTAATCATTCTCTTTCTCCTTCTACTTCCCCTTCTTCTGCTTCTCATTCTGCTTGTGCTTCTCCTTCACCTTCTGCTTCTCATTCTGCTTCTCCTTCTTCTGATGCTTCCTCTTCTTCTTCTTCTTCTTCGTCTCCTTCATCTTCTTCTTCTTCTTCCTCTTCTTCTTCTTCTTCTTCTTCTTCTTCTTCTTCTTCTTCTTCTTCTTCTTCTTCTTCTTTTTCTTCTTTTTCTTCTTCTTCTTCTTCTTCTTCATCTTCTTCTTCTTCATCTTCTTCTCCTTCTGCTTCTTCTGCTTCTGCTTCTGCTTCTTCTTCTGCTTCTGCTTCTGCTTTTTTTCTTCTGCTTCTCCTTCTTCTTCTGCTTCTGCTTCTCCTTCTGCTTCTCCTTCTACTTCTGCTACAATTTCTCCTTTTCTGCTTCTCATTCTGCTAATGCTTCTGCTACTTCTGTTTCTTCTTCTTCTGCTTCTCCTGCTTCTTCTTCTTCTTCTGCTTCTCCTGCTTCTCCTTCTGTTTCTCCTTCTGCTTCTCTTTCTGCTTCTGCTTATCCTTCTGTTTCTCTTTCTCCTAATCCTTCTCTTTCTCCTTCTCCTTCTTCTTCTTCTTCTTCTTCTTCTTCTTCTTCTTCTTCTTCTTCTTCTTCTTCTTCTTCTTCTTCTTCTTCTTCTTCTTCTTCATCTTCTTCTTTTTCTTCTTCATCATCTTCTTCTTCTTCTTCTCCTCCTCCTC
>NW_012318361.1:0-1861 GCF_000151885.1 Dipodomys ordii
TCAGGAGTAGGAGAAGTAAAGGATAAGCAGAAGCTGAAAGAGAAGCAGAAGGAGAAGCATCACGAGAAGTAGGAGAAGCAGAAGAAGCGGAAGCAGGAGAAGCAGAAGAAACAGAAGACGCAGAAGCAGTATGAGAAGCAGGAGGAGAAATTGAAGCAGAAGCAGAAGGAGAAGCAGAAGGAGAAGGAGAAGCAGAAGAAGGAGAAGGAGAACCAGAAAGAGAAGCAGAACGAGAAGCATGAGAAGCAGAAGCAGTAGAAGCAGAAGGAGAAGAAACAGAAGAAGGAGAAGAAGCAGAAGCAGAAGGAGAAGCAGAAACAGAAGGAAAAGCAGAAAGAGAAGCAGGAGAAGCAGAAGAAGCAGCAGCAGGAGAAGCAGAAGCAGAAGAAGCCGAAGAAGCAGAAGCAGAACCTGAAGAAGAAGGAGAAGCAGGAGAAGCAGAAGAAGCAGAACCTGGAGAAGCAGAAGGAGAAGCAGAAGCAGAAAGAGAAGCAAAAGCAGAAGGAGAAGCAGAAGAAACAGAAGAAGCAGAGGCAGTAGCAGAAGAAGCAGAAGATGCAGAAGCAGAAGGAGAAGCAGAAGGAAAAGCAGAAGAACGAGAAGGAGAAGGAGAAGAAGAAACAGAAGGAGAAGAAGAAAGAGAAGCAGAAGAAGTAGCAGGAGAAGGAAAAGCAGCAGGAGAAGCAGAAAGAGCAGCAGAAGGAGAAGCAGGAGATGCAGAAACAGGAGAAGCAGAAGCAGAAGAAACAGGAGAAGGACAAGAAGCAGAAGCAGAAGCAGAACCTGAAGCAGAAGGAGAAGCAGGAGAAGCAAAATAAGCAGTATCTGGAGAAGCAGAATGAGAAGCAGAAGCGGAAAGAGAATCAAAAGCAGAAGGAGAAGCAGAAGAAACAGAAGAACAGAAGCAGTAGCAGTTGCAGCAGTAGGAGAAGCAGAAGGAAAAGCAGAAGAACGAGAAGGAGAAGGAAAAACAGAAGGAGAAGCAGAAAGAGAATCAGAAGGAGAAGCAGAAGAAGCAGAAGGAGAAGCAGAAGCAGAAGAAGAAACATAAGGACAAGCACAAGCAGAAGGAGATGCCGAAGGAGAAGCAGGAGAAGCAGAAGAAGCAGAAGCAGAAGAAGAATTAGAAGCAGGAGAAGGAGAAAGAAGAGCAGCAGAAGCAATAGGAGAAGCAGAAGGAGAAGCAGAAGCAGAATGAGAAGCAGAAAGAGAAGCAGTAGAAGCAGAAGAAGCAGGAAGAGCAGAAGCAGAAGAAAGAGAAGAAGATGAAGAAGAAGAAGAAGAAGAAGAAGAAGAAGAAGAAGAAGAAGAAGAAGAAGAAGAAGAAGAAGAAGAAGAAGAAGAAGAAGAAGAAGAAGAAGAAGAAGAAGAAGGAGAAGAAGGAGAAGGAGAAGAAGGAGAAGAAGGAGAAGCATAAGGAGAAGCAGTAGAAGCAGAAGAAGCAGAAGCAGGAGAAGCAGAAGCAGAAGAAAAGGAATAAGCATAAGAAGCAGAATCAGAGGAAGAAGCAGTAGGAACAGGAGAAGGAGAAGCAGAAGGAGAAGAAGGAGAAGCAGAAGCAGAAGAAGTAGCAGAAGGAGAAGCAGAAGAAGATGCAGAAGGAGAAGCAGGAGAAGCAGAAGAAGCAGAAGCAGAAGGAGAAGCAGAAGTAGGAGAAGAAGAAGGAGAAGGAAGGGCAGCAGAAGCAATAGCAGAAGCAGAAGGAGAAGCAGAACCAGAATGAGAAGCAGAAAGAGAAGCAAAAGAAGCAGAAGAAGCAGGAAAAGCAGAAGCAGAAGAAAGAGAAGCAGCAGCAGCAGCAGCAGCAGCAGCAGCAGCAGCAGCAGCAGCAGCAGAAGAAGAAGAAGAAGAAGAAGAAGAA
>NW_012318362.1:0-1861 GCF_000151885.1 Dipodomys ordii
TGTCCCGCTGAGTCATCGCTGTATCCCACACTGTATTCCACTGTGTCCTCGCTGTGTCCCCTGCTGTGCCCCTTTGTGTCCCCAGCTGTGTACCTCGGTGTGTCCTGCTGTGTCCCCGCTGTATCGACGCTGTGACCCGCTGTGTCCCGCTGTGTCCTCGCTGTGTCCCCCGCTGTGTCCCCCTGTGTCCCCCGCTGTGTCCCGCTGTTTCTACTGCATTGTCCCTGCTGTGTCCTGCTGTGTCCCGCTGTGCCCCGCTGTGTCCTCGCTGTGTCCCACGCTGTGTTCCGCTGTGTCCTCGCTGTGTCCCCCGATGTGTCGCTTTATGTCCCCAGCTGTGTAACATGCTGTGTCCCTCTGTGTCCCCGCTGTATCGATGCTGTGTCCCGCTGTGTAACCCTCTGTGACCCCCTCTGTGTCCCGCTGTGTCCCCTGCTGTGCTCCGCTGTGTCCCCGCTGTGTCCCGCTGTGTCCCGCTGCTGTCCCCCGCTGTGTCCCGCTGTGTCTACTGCTGTGTCCCTGCTGTGTCCCGCTGTGTTCTGCTGTGTCCCCCTGTGTCCCTCTGTGGCCTCACTGTGTCCCACGCTGTGTTCCTCTGTGCCCTCGCTGTGTCCCCCGATGTGTCCCACTGTGTACCCTTTGGTGTCCACCTCTCTCTCCCGTTGTGTCTCCCGCTGTGTCCTGCTGTGTCCCTCTGTGTCCTGCTGTGTCCCCCGCTGAGACCCGTTGTGTCCCCGCTGTGTCCCGCTGTGTCCCACCTGTGTCCCCCGCTGTGTCCCCTGCTTATGTCTCGCTGTGTCCCGTGCTCTGTCCCGCTGTGGTCACTGCTGTGTCCCTTTGTGTCCCGCTGATTGTCCCGCTATGTCCCGCTGTGTCCTCGCTGTGTCCCCCGCTGTGTCCCGCTGTGTCTTGCTGTGTCCCCCGATGTGTCCCACTGTGTCCCCCGCTGTATCCCGCTTTGTCCCCCACTGTGTCCCCAGCTGAGTCTCGCTCTGTCCCCACTGTGTCCCGCTTTGTCCTCGCTGTGTCCCCCGCTGTGTCCCGCTATGTCCCCAGCTATGTTCCCGCTGTGTCCCGATGTGTACCCCGCTGTGTTCAGCTCTGTCCCCCGCTATGTCCCCGCTGTGTCCCGATGTGTACCCCGCTGTGTCCAGCTGTGTCACCGCTGTGTCCCGCTGTCCCTAGATCTGTCCCACTCTGTGTCGCGATGTGTTCCCCGCTGTATCCCGCTGTGTCCCGCTGTGTCCTCGCTGTGTCCCACGCTGTGCCCCACTTTGTCACCGCTGTGTCCCCCGCTGTGTCCTGCTGTGTCCTTCTCTGTCCCCCGCTGTGTCCCTGCTGTGCCCCACTGTGTCCCGCTGTGTCCCGCTGTGTACTGCTGTGTCCCCCGCTGAGTTCAGCTGCATCCACGCTGTGTCCCAATGTGTCCTCGCTGTGTCCCTCGCTGTGTCCCACTGTGTCCCCTGTGTCCCCCGCTGTGTCCCGCTGTGTCCCTCTGTGTCCTCTGCTGTGTCCCCTGCTCTGTCTCACTGTGTCTCCCGCTGTGTCCTGCTGTGTCCCGCTGTGAACTGCTGTGTCCCCCGCTGAGTCCCGCTGTGTCCCCGCTGTGTCCCAATGTGTCCTCGCTGTGTCACCCGCTGTGTCCCGCTGTGTCGCCCCTGTGTCCCCCGCTGTGTCCCGCTGTGTCCACTGCTGTGTCCCCGCTGTGTCCCGCTGTGTCCCGCTGTGTCCCGCTGTGTATCCCACTGTGTCCCCTGCTGTGTCCCGCTGTGTCGTCGCTGTGTCCCCCGCTGTGTCCCGCTGTGTCCCGGCTGTGACCTAAAAAAAACCTCGCTGTGTCCCCCTCTGTCTCCCGCTTTAA
>NW_012318363.1:0-1861 GCF_000151885.1 Dipodomys ordii
TCACGTTGTGTCCCCCACTGTGACCCGCTGTGTCCCGCTGTGTCCCGATGTGTCCCACTGTGTCCCGCTGTTTCCTCGCTGTGTCCCTACTGTGTCCCGCTGTGTACCGCGATGTGTCCAGCTCTGTCTTCGCTGTTTCCCGCTGTGTCCCGCTTTGTCCTCGCTGTGTCCCCGTTGTTTCCTCTGCTGTGTCCCCCGCTTTGTCCCGCTGTGTCTCCCACTGTGTCCCCCACTGTGTCCCCTCTGTGTCCCTGCTTGGTCCCGCTGTGACCCACTGTGTGCTCGCTAGTCCCCCGCTGTGTCCCGCTGGTTCCCCCGCTGTGTCCCCCGCTGTGTCCTGCTGTGTCCCCGCTGTTTCCCTCTGATTCCAGCTGTGTCCTCGCTTGTCCCCTTCTGTGTCCCGCTGTGTCTTTGCTGTGTCCCTCTGTGTCCAGCTGTGTCCACTGCTCTGTCCCCCGCTGAGTCCCCCGCTCTATCCCTGCTGTGTCCCCGCTATGTCCCGATGTGTCCCGCTGTGTCTTCACTGTGTCCCGCTGTGTCCCACTGTGTCCCCAGCTGTGTCCCACTGTGTACCTCCTGTGTCCCCGCTGTGTCCTGCAGTGTCTCTGCTGTGTCCCGCTGTGTCCCCGCTGTGTTCCTGCTTTGTCCCGCTGTGTCCCGCTGTGTCCCCGCTGTGTCTCTGTTGTGTCCCCCACTGTGTCCCGCTGTGTCCCGCTGTGTCCCCGCTGTCCCCCACTGTGTCCCCCGCTGTGTCCGGCTGTGTCCCCCGCTGTGTCCCACTGTGTCTCGCACTGTGTCCTGCTGTGTCCCCGTTGTCCCTGCTGTGTCCCCTCTGTGTCCCACTGTGTCCCCGCTGTGTCCCACTGTGTCCCCGTTGTCCCCCGCTGTGTCCCGCTGTGTCCCGCTGTGTCCCGCTGTGTTCCCCGCTGTGTCCCGCTGTTTCCTCCACTATGTCCCGCGCTATTTCTCGCTGTGTCCCCTGCTGTGTCCCACTGTGTCCTACTGTGTCACGCTGTGTGCCGCTGTGTCCCGTTGTGTCCTCGCTGTGTCCCCGCTGTGTCCCCGCTGTGTCCCGCTGTGTACCCCGCTGTGTCCAGCTGTGTCCCCGCTGTGTCCCGCTGGGCCTGCTGTGTCCTTGCTGTGTATCCCGCTGTGTCCAGCTGTGTCCCCGCTGTGTCCCCCGCTGTGACCTGCTGTGTCCCGCTGTGTTCCCCGCTGTGTCCCGCTGTGTCCTGCTGTGTTTCGCTGTGTCCCACTGTGTCCGCTGTGTCCTCGCTGTGTCCCCACAGTGTCCCGCTGTGTACCCCGTTGTGTCCAGCTCTGTCTCCGCTGTTTCCCGCTGTGTCCCGCTGTGTCCTCGCTGTGTACCCGCTATGTCTTCCGCTGTGTCCCTCGCTTTGTCCTGCTGTGTCCCCCACTGTGTCCCCCGCTGTGTCTCCGCTGTGTCCCTGCTTGGTCCCGCTGTGTCCCACTGTGTCTTCGCATGTCCCTCGCTGTGTCCCGCTGTGTCCCCCGCTGTGTCCCCCGCTGTGTACTGCTGTGTCCTCCCTTGTCGCCCGCTGCGTCCCGCTGTGTCCCCCTCTGTGTCTCCGCTGTGTCCCACTGTGTCCCTCGCTGTGTCCCCGCTGTGTCCCCCCTTGTGTCCCTCTGTGTCCGCACTGTGTCCCGTTGTGTCCCCGCTGTGTCCCCCTATGTCCCGCTGTGTCCAGCTGTGTCACCGCTGTGTCCCCGCTGTGTCCCCCTCTGTGTCCCGCTGTTTCCCCGCTGTGTCCCGCTGTGTCCCCGCTGTGTCCTCCGCTGTGTCCTGCTGTGTCCCGCTGTTTCCTGCTGTGTTCTTCTGTGTCCCGTTGTGTCCTTGCTG
>NW_012318364.1:0-1861 GCF_000151885.1 Dipodomys ordii
TTGAAGCAGCAGCAGTAGCAGCAGCAGTCGCATTTGAAGCAGTTTTAGAAGAAGAAGCCCATCAGAAGTAGCAGTATCAGAATATGAAGTAGCAGAAGCAGAAGAAGAAGAAGAAGAAGAAGAAGAAGAAGAAGAAGAAGAAGAAGAAGAAGCAGGAGAAGAAGAAGAAGAAGAAGAAGAAGAAGAAGAAGAAGAAGAAGAAGAAGAAGAAGAAGAAGAAGAAGAAGAAGAAGAAGAAGAAGAAGAAGAAGAAGAAGAAGAAGAAAGTGAAGGAGAAGGAGCAGCAGAAGGAGAAGCAGAAGCAGAATGAGAAGCAGAAACAGAAGGAGAACAAGAAGGAGAAGCAGGAAAATCAGAAGAAGTAGAAGCAGAAAGAGAAGGAGAAGAAGGAGAAGCAGAAGTAGCATCAGAAGAAACAGAAGAAGAAGAAGCAGAAGCAAAAGAAACAGAAGAAGGACAAGAGCAGAAGCAGAAGAAGAAGGAGAAGCAGAAGGAGAAGCAGAAGGAGAAGCAGGAGAAGCAGAAGAAGAAGGAGAAGCAGAAGCAGAAGAAACAGGCGAAGCCGAAGAAGCAGAATCATAATCTGAAGCAGAAGGAGAAACCGAAGAAGCACAATCTGAAGCAGAAGCAGAAGAAACAGTAAGAGTAGAATAAGCAGAAGCAGAAGCACCAGGAGAAGCAGAAGAACAAGAAGGAGAAGGCGAAAGAGAAGGATTAGGAGTAGGAGAAGCAAAAGGATAAGCAGAAGCAGAAAGAGACGCAGAATGAGAAGCAGCACGAGAAGTAGGAGAAGCAGGAGAAGCAGAAGCAGGAGAAGCAGAAGAAACAGAAGACGCAGAAGCAGAATGAGAAGCAGAAGGAGAAATTGAAGCAGAAGCAGAAGCAGAAGGAGAAGCAGAAGGAGAAGCAGAAGCAGGAGAAGGAGAAGCAGAAAGAGAAGCAGAACGAGAAGCAGGAGAAGCAGAAGAAGATGCATAAGAAAGAGAAGAAGAAGAAGAAGAAGAAGAAGAAGAAGAAGAAGAAGAAGAAGAAGAAGAAGAAGAAGAAGAAGAAGAAGAAGAAGGGGAAGGGGAAGGAGAAGGAGAAGCATAAGGAGAAGAAGTAGAAGCAGAAGGAGCAGAAGCTGGAGAAGCAGAAGCAGTAGAAAAAGAATAAGCATAAGAAGAAGAATCAGAGGGAGAAGCAGCAGAAGGAGAAGGAGCAGCAGAAAGAGAAGTAGAAGGAGAATCAGAAGGAGAAGCAGAAGAAGGAGTAGCAGAAGCAGAAGAAGTAGTAGAAGGAGAAGCAGAAGCAGAAGATGTAGAACGAGAAGCAGGAGAAGCAGAAGAAGCAGAAGCGGAAGGAGAAGGAAGGGCAGCAGAAGCAATAGGAGAAGCAGAAGGAGAAGCAGAAGAGAAGCAGTAGAAGCAGAAGAAGCAGGAAAAGCAGAAGCAGAAGAAAGAGAAGAAGAAGAAGAAGAAGAAGAAGAAGAAGAAGAAGAAGAAGAAGAAGAAGAAGAAGAAGAAGAAGAAGAAGAAGAAGAAGAGGAAGAAGAAGAGGAAGAAGAAGAATAAGCAGCAGCATAAGGAGAAGCATAAGGAGAAGCAGTAGAAGCAGAAGCAGGAGAAGCAGAAGCAGAAGAAAAAGAATAAGCAAAAGAAGCAGAAGGAGAACAAGAAGGAGAAGCAGGAGAATCAGAAGAAACAGAAGTAGAAGCAGAAAGAGGAGAAGAAGGAGAAGCAAAAGTAGAATCAGAAGAAACAGAAGACGAAGAAGCAGAAGAAACAGAAGCAAAAGAAACAGAAAAAGGAGAAGAGCAGAAGCAGAAGCAGAAGGAGAAGCAGAGGCAGAAGGAGAAGCAGGAAGAGAAGCAGGAGAAGCT
>NW_012318365.1:0-1861 GCF_000151885.1 Dipodomys ordii
TTCTGCTTCTTCTGCTTCTACTTCTCTTTCTGCTTCTGCTTCTCCTGCTTGTTTTTCTGCTTCTTCTGCTGCTTCTCCTGCTGGTTCTTCTACTTCTTCTTCTGATTCTCTTTTTGCTTCTCCTTCTGCTTCTGCTTCTTCTGTTTGTCCTGCCTGAATTTCTGGTTCTACTTCTTCTGCTGCTTCTCCTTCTATTTCTGCTTCTCCTTCTGCTTCTGCTCTTCTCCTTCTTCTGTTTCTTTTGATTCTGTTTCTTAAGCTTCTTCTTCTGCTTCTTCTGCTTCTCCTGCTTCTACTTCTTGTTCTCCTTCTGTTTCTGCTTCTCCTTCTGCTGCTCCTTCTCCTTCTTGTGCTTCTGCTTCTGCTTCTTTTGCTTATTCTTTTTCTTCTGCTTCTGCTACTCCTGCTTCTGCTTCTTCTGCTTCTACTGCTGCTCCTTCTTCTTCTTCTTCTTCTTCTTCTTCTTCTTCTTCTTCTTCTTCTTCTTCTTCTTCTTCTTCTTCTTCTTCATCTTCTTCTTCTTCTTCTTCTGCTTCTTCCTTTCCTGCTTCTTCTGCTTCTTCTGCTTCTCTTTCTGCTTCTCATTCTGCTTCTGCTTCTCCTTCTGCTTCTCCTATTGCTTCTGCTGCCCTTCCTTCCCTTTCTCCTTCTCCTACTTCTGCTTCTCCTTCTGCTTTTGCTTCTTCTTCTTCTCCTGCTTCTCCTTCTGCATCTTCTTCTGCTTCTGCTTCTCCTTCTGCTGCTTCTTCTGCTTCTGCTTCTCCTTCTTTTGCTTCTCCTTCTGCTTCTCCTTCTGCTTCTCCTTTTGCTGCTCCTTCTGCTTCTCGTTCTGCTTCTGATTCTCCTTCTGCTCTTCCTACTCCTAATCCTTCTCTTTCTCCTTCTTCTTCTTCTGCTTCTCGTTCTGCTTCTGCTACTGCTTCTTCTGCTTGTTCGGTATCTTCTGCTTCAGGTCCTGCTTCTGCTTCTTCAGCTTCTTCTGTTTCTTCTGCTTCTGCTTCTCCCGCTTCTGCTTCTTCTCCTTCTCTTTCTTCTTCCCCTTCTGCTTCTGCGTCTCCTTCTGCTCCTTCTCCTTCTTCTGTTTCTTCTTCTTCTTCTGCTTCTCCCGCTTCTGCTTCTTCTGCTTCTCCTTCCTTTCCTCTGCTTCTGCTTCTCCTTCTCCTTCTTCTGCTTCTCTTTCTGCTTCTGCTTCTTCTGATTCTCCAACTAATCCTTCTTCTTCTCCTTCTGTTTCTACTTCTCTTTCTGCTTCTCCATCTCCTTCTGCTTCACCTTCTGCTGCTCCTTCTCCTTCTTCTGTTTCTCCCTCTGCTTCTGCTTCTGCTTCTTATGCTTCTTCTTGTTCTTCTGCTTCTGCTTCTCCTGCTTCTGCTTCTTATGCTTGTACTGCTTCTTCTTCTGCTTCTTCTTATTCTGCTTCTTCTGCTTCTACTTCTCTTTCTGCTTCTGCTTCTCCTGCTTGTTTTTCTGCTTCTTCTGCTGCTTCTCCTTCTGCTGCTTCTTCTACTTCTCCTTCTGCTTCTCTTTTTGCTTCTCTTTCTGCTTCTGCTTCTTCTGTTTCTCCTGCCTGAATTTCTGGTTCTACGTCTTCTGCTGCATCTCCTTCTGCTTCTGCTTCTACTTCTGCTTCTGTTTCTGCATCTTCTGCTTCTTCTCTTTCGGCTTCTCCTGCTTCTGCATCTTGTGCTTCTCCTGCTTCTCTTTTAGCTTCTCATTCCGCTTCAGCTTCTCCTTCTGCTTCTGCTTCTCCTTCTTCTCCTTCCACTAATTCTACTTCTCCTTCAGCTTCTGCTTCTTCTGCTTCTTCTGCTTCTCCTTATGCATCACCATTCTGCTTTTGCTGGCCCTAAGCTACTTCTTC
>NW_012318366.1:0-1860 GCF_000151885.1 Dipodomys ordii
ATCACTCATTCTGCTTCTCCAGATTCTGATTCTTCTGCTTCTCCTGCTTCTCCTTCTGCTTCAGGTTCTGCTTCTGCTTCTTCGGATTCTTATGCTTCTGCTTCTCCTGCTTCTGCTTCTTCTGCTTCCCCTCCTTCTCTTTCTGCTTCTCCTTCTGCTTCTGCTTCTTGTCCTTCTCCTGTTCCTTCTGCTTGTTCTTCTCCTGTTTCTGCATTTCCTGCTTCTCCTTCTGCTGCTCTTTCTGTTTATCCTGCCGCTTTTCCTTCTACTGCTACTTCTTCTGCTTCTCTTTCTGCTTCTACTCCTGTTTCTCCTTCTCCTTCTCCTTCTAGTTCTTCTGCTTTTCCTTCTGCTTCTCCTTCTGCTTCTGAATCTTCTGCTTCTTCTGCTACTGCCTCTGCTTCTTCTGTTTCTTCTGCTTCTCCTTCTGCTTTTGCTTCTCTTTCTGCTTCTGCTTCTCCTTCTGCTACTCCAGATTCTGCTTCTTCTGCTTCTCCTGCTTCTCCTTCTGCTTCAGGTTCTGCTTTTGCTTTTTCGGCTTCTTCTGCTTCTGCTTCTCCTGCTGCTGCTTCTTCTGCTTCTCCTGCTTCTCTTTCTGCTTTTCCTTCTGTTTCTGCTTCTCCTTCTGCTTCTGCTTCTTCCCCTTCTTCTGTTACTTCTGCTTCGGCTTCTCCAGCTTCTGCTTCTCCTGCTTCTCGTTCTGCTTCTCTTTCTGCTTCTCTTTCTCCTTCTCCTTGTCCTTCTCCTTCTTCTGCTTCTTCTTCTGCTTCTGCTTCTCCTTCTGCTTCTGCTTCATTTTCTCCTTCTGCTTCTCATTCTGCCTCTGCGCCTTCTGTTTCTTCTGCTTCTCCTGCTTCTTCTTCTCCTGCTACTCCTACTTCTCGTGCTGCTTCTCCTTCTGCGTCTCTTTCTGGTTCTGTTTATCCTTTTGCTTCTCCTACTCCTAATCCTTCTCTTTCGCCTTCTCCTTCTTCTTCTGCTTCTCCTGGTGCTTCTGCTTCTGCTTATTCTACTATTTCTGTTTCTTCTGCTTCTGCTTCACATTGTGCTTCTTCTGTTTCTCCTTCTGCTTCAGATTCTGCTTCTGCTTCTTCGGCTTCTCCTGTTTCTTCTGCTTCTTCTTCTCCTGCTTCTTCAGCTTCTCCTGCTTCTCTTTCTGCTTCTCCTTCTGCTTCTGCTTTTCCTTCTGCTTCTGCTTCTGCTCTTCTCCTTCTTCTGTTTCTTTTGCTTCTGTTTCTTCTTCTTCTTCTGTTACTTCTGATTCTACTTCTGCTTCTCCTTCTTCTACTTCTCTTTCTGTTTCTACTTCTGCTTCTTCTGATTCTCCTGCTTCTCCTTTTGTTCTCCTTCTGTTTCTGCTTCTCTTTCTGCTTCTGTTTCTCCTTCTTCTGCTCCTTCTCCTTCTCCTTCTTCTGCTTCTCCCACTGCTTCTGCTTCTGCTTCTTTTGCTTATTCTATTTCTTCTGCTTCTCCTGCATCTACTGCTTCTCCTTATGCTTCTCCTTATGCTTCTCCTTATGCTTCTCCCTATGCTTCTCCTTATGCTTCTCCTTATGCTTCTTCTTCTTCTTCTTCTTCTTCTTCTTCTTCTTCTTCTTCTTCTTCTTCTTCTTCTTCTTCTTCTTCTTCTTCTTCTTCTTCTTCTCCTTCTTCTTCTTCTTCGTCTTCTTCTTCTTCTTCTTCTCTTTTTGCTTCTCATTCTGCTTCTGCTTCTCCTTCTGCTTCTCCTATTGCTTCTGCTGCCCTTCCTTCTCCTTCTCCTTCTCCTACTTCTACTTCTCCTTCTGCTTCTGCTTCTCTGCTTCTCCTGCTTCTCCTTCTGCATACTTCTTCTGCTTCTGCTCCTCCTTCTGCTGCTTC
>NW_012318367.1:0-1860 GCF_000151885.1 Dipodomys ordii
TTCTCCTTCTGCTTCTGCTTCTGCTCTTCTCCTTCTTCTGTTTCTTCTGCTTCTGCTTCTCCTGCTTCTTCTTCTTCTGCTTCTCCTACTTCTCCTTCTGCTTCTCCGTCTCATTCTCCTTCTCCTTCAACTTCTCCTTCTTGTGCTTCTCAATCTTCTTCTGCTTCTGCTTCTCCTGCTTCTGCTTCTTCTGTTTCTCCTTCTGCTTCTCCTTCTGCTTCTCTTTCAGCTTCTTATTCTGCTTCTGCTCCTCCTACTCCTAATCCTTCTCTTTCTCCTTCTTCTTCTTCTGCTTCTCGTTCTGCTTCTGCTTCTTCTGCTTGTTCTGTTTCTTCTGCTTCTGCTTTTCCAGCTTCTGCTGCTTCTGCTTCTCCTTCTGCTTCAGGTTCTCCTTCTGATTCTTCGGCTTCTTCTGTTTCTTCTGCTTCTGCTTCTCCTGCTACTGCTTCTTCTGATTCTCTTTCTGCTTCTCCTTCTGCTCCTTCTCCTTCTTCTGTTTCTTCTTCTTCTGCTGCTGCTTCTCCCGCTTCTGCTTCTTCTGCTTCTCCTACTTGTCCTTCTCCTTCTGCTTCTCCTTCTCATTCTTCTGCTTCTCTTTCTGCTTCTGCTTCTTCTGATTCTCCAACTTCTCCTTCTTCTTCTCCTTCTGTTCCTGCTTCGCTTTCTCCTTCTGCATCTCCTTCTGCTTCACCTTCGGCTGCTCCTTCTCCTTCTTCTGTTTCTCCCTCTGCTTCTGCTTCTTATGCTTCTTCTTTTTCTTCTGGTTCTGCTTCTCCTGCTTCGGCTTCTTATGCTTCTACTGCTTCTTCTTCTTCTTCTACTTCTTCTGCTTCTACTTCTCTTTCTGCTTCTACTTCTCCTGCTTGTATTTCTGCTTCTTCTGCTGCTTATCCTTCTGCTGGTTCTTCTACTTCTTCTTCTGCTTCTCTTTTTGCTTCTCCTTCTGCTTCTGCTCTGCTTCTTCTGTTTCTCCTGCCTGAATTTCTAGTTCTACTTCTTCTGCTGCTTCTCCTTCTGCTTCTGCTTCTACTTCTGCTTCTGTTTCTGCTTCTTCTGCTTCTTCTCTTTCGAGCTTCTCCTACTTCTGCTTCTTGTGCTTCTCTTGCTTCTCTTTCTGCTTCTCCTTCTGCATCTTCTTCTGCTTCTGCTTCTCCTTCTGCTGCTTCTTTTGCTTCTGCTTCTCCTTGTGCTTCTCCTTCTGCTTCTTCTGCTTCTCCTTCTGATTCTCCTTCTGCTTCTCCTTCTGTTTCTCCTTCTGTTTCTCCTTCTCCTTCTTGTTCTTCTGCTTTTCCTTCTGCTTCTCGTTCTGCTTCTGCTAAAACTGCTACTGATTCTACTTCTTCTGTTTCTTCTGCTTCTCCTTTTGCTTTTGATTCTCTTTCTGCTTCGGCTTCTCCTACTGCTTCTCATTCTGCTTCTCCGTATTCTGCTTCTTCTGCTTCTCCTGCTTCTCCTTCTGCTTCAGGTTCTGCTTCTGCTTCTTCTGATTCTTATGCTTCTGCTTCTCCTGCTTCTGCTTCTTCTGCTTCCCCTACTTCTCTTTCTGCTTCTCCTTCTGTTTCTGCTTCTCCCTCTGCTTCTGCATCTTGTCCTTCTCCTGTTTCTTCTGCTTCTGCTTCTCCTGTTTCTGCATCTCGTGCTTCTCCTTCTGCTGCTCTTTCTGCTTCTCCTGCTGCTTTTCTTTCTCCTGCTCTTTCTTCTGCTTCTCTTTCTGCTTCTCCTTCTTTTTCTCCTTCTCCTTCTCCTTCTCGTTCTTCTGCTTTTCCTTCTGCTTCTCCTTCTGCTTCTGCATCTTCTGCTTCTTCTGCTACTGCCTCTGCTTCTTCTGTTTCTTTTGCTTCTCCTTCTGCTTCTCCTTCT
>NW_012318368.1:0-1860 GCF_000151885.1 Dipodomys ordii
GCTGGACTCAGCGGGTGACAAAGCGGGACACACCGGCATACAGTGGGACACAGCGGAGGACACAGCCGGGGACACAGCGGGACACAGCAGGGGACACAGCGGGGACACAGCGGGACACAGTGTGGACACAGCGGGACACAGCGGGACACATCGGGGGACACAGCAGGACACTGCAGGGTACACAGCGCGTCACAGCGAGACACAAAGGGACACAGCAGGGACACAGCGGGGGACACAGTGGGACACAGTGGGGTACACAGCGGGACACAGTGGGGACACAGCATGGGCACAGTGGGAAACAGCGGGACACAGCGGGGACAAAGCAGGACACACCGGGACACAGCGGGACACAGCGGGGGACACATCGGAGGACACAGAGCTGCACACAGCGGGAGAGAGTGGAACACAGCATGGACACAGCATGGACACAGCAGGGGCACAGCGTGTCACATCGGGGACACAGTGTGGGACACAGCGAGGACACTGCGGGACACATAGGGATACACAGAGAGGACACAACATGACACATGGGGACACAGCATGACACAGCGTGTGACACAGAGAGGATACAGATGGACTCTTATGGGGACACATCAAGGACACAGCGGGATACTTCGTGAAAGAGCGGGATACAGCAGGGGACACAGCCGGTGACACAGCGGGACACAGCGGGACACATCGAGGGACACAGCAGGACACTGCAGGGTACACAGCGGTACACAGCGGGACACAAATGGACACAGCAGGGACACAGCGGGGGACACAGTGGGACACAGCGGGGTACACAGCGGGACAGAGAGGGGATACATCAGAGGCACAGTGGGAAACAGCGGGTCAAAGCGGGGGACAAAGCGGGACACAGAGGGACACAGCAGGGGACACTGTGGAGGACATAGAGCTGCACACA
This sequence comes from Dipodomys ordii, assembly GCF_000151885.1. NCBI lineage: Eukaryota > Metazoa > Chordata > Mammalia > Rodentia > Heteromyidae > Dipodomys > Dipodomys ordii. Next base: position 908 of record NW_012318368.1, read on the forward strand.
GCGGGAGAGAGTGGAACACAGCACGGACACAGCAGAGACACAGCGGGACATAGCGGGGACAAAGCGAGGACAGAGCGGGACACAGAGGTACACAGCGAGGGACACAGCGGGGGACAGTGGGGACAAACCGGGGAACAACGGGAACACAGCGGGACACAGCTAGGACACAGCGGGGACACAGCGGGGACACAGCAGGGGACACAGTGGGACACAGCAGGGGATACAGCGAGGACACAGAGGGGACATAGGGGGACACTGCGGGACACAGTGGGACACAGCGGGGACACAGAGGGACATAGCAGTTATACAGCGAGGACACACCAGGGACAGAGAGGGACCCAGCGGGTACACAGCTGGGAACACAGTGGGGGACACAGCAATAAACAGCGGGGGACACAGCGGGACTCAGCGGGGGACACAGCAAAGAACACAGCGGGACACAAGGGAACGCAGCGGGACACAGCCGGACACAGCTGGGGACACAGCGGGTGACACAGCGGGACATAGCGGGGACAAAGCGAGGACAGAGCGGGACACAGAGGTACACAGCGAGCGACACAGCTGGGGACAGCGGGGACACACCGGGACACAGAGGGGGACAGCGGAGATACAGGGGGGACACAGCGAGACACAGCGGGGGACACAGCGAGGACACAGCGGGGACACAGCGAGGACACACCCGGGACACAGCGGGACACAGTGGACACACAGTGGGGACACAGCGGGACACAGAGAGGACACAGTGGGACACAGCGAGGACACAGCGGGACACAGCAGGACACAGCGGGGACACAGCGGGACACAGCGGGGGACACAGGCCGACAAAGCAGGACACAGCGGGACACAGCGGGAAACAGCAGGACACAGCGGGGGACACACCGGGACACAGCAGGGGTCACAGCAAGAACACAGCGGGACACAGGAGGACACAGCGGGGACACAGCGAGGACACA
>NW_012318369.1:0-1860 GCF_000151885.1 Dipodomys ordii
GTAGCATATCGAGAAGTGTTTTATTTTTATTTATTCATAGCGGCAGTAGCAGATGAGGAAGCAGCAGATGAAGTAGATGCAGCAGAAGCTGAAGAGGCAGCAGAGGCGGAGCAGGAAGCTGAAGCAGGAGGCGCAGAAGGCGCAGGAGGCAGCAGGCGCAGGTAGCAGGAGGCGGAGGAGTCGGAGGAGGAGCAGGAGCCGCAGGAGCAGCAGAAGAAGAAGCAGAAGAAGAAGAAGTAGAAGCAGAAGAAGCAGAAGAAGAAGAAGAAGAAGAAGAAGGAGAAGAAGAAGAAGAAGAAGAAGAAGAAGAAGAAGAAGAAGAAGAAGAAGAAGAAGAAGAAGAAGAAGAAGAAGAAGGAGAAGGAGAAGAAGAAGGAGAAGGAGAAGGAGAAGGAGAAGCAGAAGAAGCAGAAGCAGGAGAATAAGAATAAGCATAAGAAGCAGAATCAGAGGGAGAAGCAGAAGAAGGAGAAGCAGAAGCAGAAGAAGCAGCAGAAGGAGAAGCAGAAGCAGAATAAGCAGCAGAAGGAGAAGCAGAAGAAGATGCAGAAGGAGAAGCAGGAGAAGCAGAAGCAGGAGAAGGAGAAGGCGAGAGAGAAGGATTAGGAGTAGGAGAAGCAAAAGGATAACCAGAAGCAAAAGAGACGCAGAAGGAGAAGCAGCACGAGAAGTAGGAGAAGCAGGAGAAGCAGAAGCAGGAGAAGCAGAAGAAGCAGAATGAGAAGCAGAAGGAGAAATTGAAGCAGAAGCAGAAGGAGAAGCAGAAGCAGAAGGCGAAGCAGAAGAAGGAGAAGGAGAAGCAGAAAGAGAAGCAGATAGAGAATCAGCACGAGAAGTAGGAGAAGCAGGAGAAGCAGAAGCAGGAGAAGCAGAAGAAACAGAAGACGCAGAAGCAGAATGAGAAGCAGAAGGAGAAATTGAAGCCGAAGCAGAAGCAGAAGGAGAAGCAGAAGCAGAAGGAGAAGCAGAAGAAGGAGAAGGAGAAGCAGAAAGAGAAGCAGAAAGAGCAGCAGCACGAGAAGTAGGAGAAGCAGGAGAAGCAGAAGCAGGAGAAGCAGAAGAAACAGAAGACGCAGAAGCAGAATGAGAAGCCGAAGGAGAAATTGAAGCAGAAGCAGAAGCAGAAGGAGAAGCATAAGAAGGAGAAGGAGAAGCAGAAGGAGAAGCAGAAGAAGGAGAAGGAGAAGCAGAAAGAGAAGCACAACGAGAAGCAGGAGAAGCAGAAGCAGGAGAACCAGAAGCAGAAGAAACATAGGAAGGAGAAGAAGCAGAAGGAGAAGTAGAAACAGAAGGAAAAGCAGAAAGAGAAGCAGGAGAAGCAGAAGAAGCAGCAGCAGGAGAAGCAGAAGCAGAAGAAGCAGAAGAAGCAGAAGCAGAACCTGAAGCAGAAGGAGAAGCAGGAGAAGCAGAAGCAGCAGAATCTGGAGAAGCAGAAGGAGAAGCAGAAGCAGAAAGAGAAGCAAAAGCAGAAGGAGAAGCAGAAGGGGAAGCAGAAGAAACAGAAGAAGCAGAGGCAGTAGCAGAAGAAGCAGAAGATGCAGAAGCAGAAGGAGAAACAGAAGGAAAAGCAGAAGAACGAGAAGGAGAAGGAGTAGGAGAAACAGAAGGAGAAGCAGAAAGAGAAGCAGAAGAAGGAGCAGGAGAAGGAAAAGCAGCAGGAGAAGCAGAAAGAGCAGCAGAAGGAGAAGCAGGAGATGCAGAAACTTGAAAAGCAGAAGCAGAAGAAACCAAGAAGGACAAGAAGCCAAGCGAAGGAGAAGCGAAACGAAGGAGAAGCGGAAGAGAAGGAGGGAAAGCGAAGAAGCAGAAGCAGGAGAAGCAGAAGCATAAGAATGTGAAGAAGCAGAAGGAGAACCTGAA
>NW_012318370.1:0-1860 GCF_000151885.1 Dipodomys ordii
CAGAAAAGAGAAGCAGAAGGAGAAAGCAGAAGGAGAAACAGAAGAAGCAGAAGTAGGAGAAGCAGCAGAATAATGAGAATAGAAGCACAAGAAGGAGAAATTGAAGGAGAAGGAGAAGGAGACGGAGAAGCAGAAGGAGAATTAGGAGAAGCAGAAGAACAAGCAGGAGAAGCAGAAGCAGAAGAAACACAAGAAGGAGAAGAGCAGAAGCAGAAGCAGACGGAGAAGCAGAAGCAAAAGGAGAAGCAGAAGAAGCAGAAGCTGAAGCAGAAGAAGAAGAAACAGAAAAAGCAGAAGAAGCAGAAGAAGAAGCAGCAGGAGAAGCAGAAGAAGAAGAAGGAGAAGGAGAAAGAGAAGGATTAGGAGTAGGAGAAACAGAAGGATAAGCAGAAGCAGAAAGAGAAGGGAATGAGAAGGAGAAGCAGAAGAAGCAGAAGCAGGAGAAGCAGAAGCAGAATGAAAAGCAGAAGAAGGAGAAATTGAAACAGAAGAAGATGCAGAAAGAGAAGCAGGAGCAGTAGTAGAAGCAGAAGAAGGAGAAGCAGAAGGAGAAGCATAAAGAGAAACAGAAGGAGAAGCAGGAGAAGCAGAAGCAGGAGAAGCAGAATCAGAAGAAATAGAAGAAGGAGAAGAAGCAGAAGCAGAAAGAGAAGCAGAAACAGAAGGAGAAGCAGAAATAGAAGCAGAAGAAGCCGAAGAAGCAAAAGCAAAACCTAAAGCAGAAGGAGAAGCAGGAGAAGCAGAAGAAGCAGAATCTGGAGAAGAACAAGGAGAACCAGAAGGAGAAGCAGAAGCAGAAAGAGAAGCAAAAGCAGAAGGAGAAGCAGAAGAAACAGAAGAAGCAGAATCAGTAGTAGAAGAAGCTGAAGATGCAGAACCAGAAAGAGAAGCAGAAGGAATAGCAGAAGAACGAGAAGGAGAAATAGAAGGAAAATCAGAAGGAGAAGCAGGAAAAGCAGAAGAAACAGAAGCAGACGGAGAAGCAGAAGAAGGAGAAGGAGAAACCGGAGCAGAAGAAGAAGCAGAAGGAAAAGCACAAGCAGAAGGAGATGCAGAAAGAGAAGCAGGAAATGCAGAAGACGCAGAAGCAGAAGGAGAAGAAGAAGGAGAATAATCAGAATCAGAAGAAGCAGAAATAGAAAGAGAAGCCGACGAAGAGAAGCAGAACGAGAAGCAGGAGAAGCAGAAGAAGCACAAGCGGGAGAAGCAGAAGTAGAAGAAACAGAAGAAGAAGGAGCAGAAGCAGAAGGAGAAGCAGAAAGAGAAGCAGGAAAAGCAGAAGAAGCAGAAGCAGGAGAAGCAGAAGGAGAAGAAACAGGAGAAGGACAAGAAGCAGAAAGAGAAGCAGTAGAAGCAGAAGAAGCAGGAAAAGCAGAAGCAGAAGAAAGAGAAGAAGAAGAAGACGAAGAAGAATAAGAAGAAGCAGCAACATAAGGAGAAGCATAAGGAGAAGTATAAGGAGAAGCAGGAGAAGCAGAAGAAGCAGAAGCAGGAGAAGCTGAAGCAGAAGAAAAAGAATAAGCAAAAGAAGCAGAAGCAGAAGCAGTTAGAGAAGCACAAGAAGGAGAAGGAGAAGGAGCAGCAGAAGGAGAAGCAGAAGCAGAAAGAGAAGCAGAAACAGAAGGAGAACAAGAAGGAGAAGCAGGAGAATCAGAAGAAGCAGAAAGAGAAGGAGAAGAAGGAGAAGCAGAAGTAGCATCAGAAGAAACAGAAGAAGAAGAAGCAGAAGAAACAGAAGCAAAACAAAAAGAAGAAGGAGAAGAGCGGAAGCGGAAGCAGGAGGAGAAGGAGAAGCAGAAGGAGAAGCAGAAAGAGAAGCAGGAGAACCAGAAGAAGCAGGAGAAGCAGAAGCAGAAGAAA
>NW_012318371.1:0-1860 GCF_000151885.1 Dipodomys ordii
AAAGAGAAACCGAACGAGAAGCAGGAGAAGCAGAAGCAGGAGAAGCTGAAGAAGCAGAAGCAGAACGTGAAGCAGAAGAAACAGAATCTGGAGAAGCAGAAGGAGAAGCAGGAGAAGCAGAAGAAGCAGAATCTGGAGAAGCAGAAGGAGAAGTAGAAGCAGAACGAGAAGCAAAAGCAGAAGGAGAAGCAGAATGAGAAGCAGAAGAAACAAAAGAAGCAGAGGCAGTAGCAGAAGAAGCAGAAGATGCAGAAGCAGAAGGAAAAGCAGAAGGAAAAGCAGATGAACGAGAAAGAGAAGGAGAAGGAGAAACAGAAGGCGAAGCAGAAAGAGAAGCAGAAGATGGAGCAGGAGAAAGAAAACAGCAGGAGAATCAGAAAGAGAAGCAGAAGGAGAAGCAGGAGATGCAGAAACAGGAGAAGCAGAAGCAGAAGAAACAGGAGAAGGACAAGACGCAGAAGCAGAGGGAGAAGCAGAAACAGAAGGAGAAGCAGAAAGAGAAGTAGGGGAAGCAGAAGAAGCAGAAGCAGGAGAAGCAGAAGCATAAGAATCCGAAGAAGCAGAAGCAGAACCTGAAGCAGAAGGAGAAGCAGATGAAGCAGAAGAAGCAGAATCTGGAGAAGCAGAATGAGAAGCAGTAGGAGAAGCAAAAGCAGAAAGAGAATCAAAAGCAGAAGGAGAAGTAGAAGAAACAGAAGAAGTAGAAGCCGTAGCAGTTGTAGCAGAAGCAGAACGAGAAGCAGAAGGAAAAGCAGAAGAACAAGAAGGAGTAGGAGAAACAGAAGGAGAAACAGAAGGAGAAGCAGAAAGAGAAGCAGGTAAAGCAGCAGAAGAAGAAGCAGAAGGAGAATCAGAAGGAGAAGCAGAAGAAGGAGAAGCAGAAGAAGATGCAGAAGGAGAAGCAGGAGAAGCAGAAGAAGCAGAAGCAGAAGGAGAAGAAGGACAAACAGAAGAAGCAGAAGCAAAAGGAGAAGCAAAAGAAGGAGAAGGAGAAGGAGAAGCAGAAGAAGAAGAAGAAGCAGAAGGAGAAGAAGGACAAACAGAAGAAGCAGAAGCAAAAGGAGAAGCAAAAGAAGGAGAAGGAGAAGGAGAAGCAGAAGAAGAAGCATAAGGACAAGCACAAGCAGGAGATGCAGAAGGAGGAGCAGGAGAAGCAGAAGAAACAGAAGCTGAAGGAGAAGCAGAAGTAGGAGAAGGAGAAGGAGGAAAAGCAGAAGGAGAAGCAGAAGCGGAATGAGAAGCAGAAAGAGAAGCAGGAGAAGCACAAGAAGCAGAAGCAGGAGAAGCCGAAAGAGAAGAAGCAGAAACAGAAGCAGAAGTAGAAGCAGAAGCAGAAGGAGAAGCAGCAGAAGAAGTAGAACCAGAAATTCAGGCAGGAGAAACAGAAGAAGCAGAAGCAGAAGGAGAAGCAAAAAGAGAAGCAGAAGAAGAAGTAGAAGAAGCAGCAGAAGGAGAAGCAGCAGAAGAAGCAGAAAAAGAAGTAGGAGAAGCAGAAGCAGAAAGAGAAGTAGAAGCAGAAGAAGCAGAAGAAGCAGAAGCAGAAGAAGAAGCAGTAGAAGCAGAAGAAGCAGAAGCAGGAGAAGCAGAAGCAGAAGAAAAAGAAGAAGCATAAGAAGCAGAAGCAGAGGGAGACACAGAAGAAGGAGAAGGAGCAGCAGAAGGTGAAGCAGAAGGAGATGCAGAAGCAGAAAGAGAAGCAGAAACTGAAGGAGAAGAAGAAGGAGAAGTTGGAGAATCAGAAGAAGCAGAAGAAGAAGCAGAAAGAGAAGCAGAAGAAGGAGAAGGAGAAGCAGAACGAGAAGGACAAGCAGGAGAAGCAGAAGAAGCAGAAGCGGGAGAATCAGAAGAAGAAGAAGAAGA
>NW_012318372.1:0-1860 GCF_000151885.1 Dipodomys ordii
GCAGAAGGAGAAGTAGAAACAGAAGAATAAGCATAAGGACAAGCACCAGCAGAAGGAGATGCAGAAGGAGAAGCATGAGAAGCAGGAGAAGCAGAAGGAGAAGAAGAAGTAGAAGTAGGAGAAAGAGAAGGAAGAGCAGCAGAAGCAATAGGAGAAGCAGAAGCAGAAGGAGAAGCAGAATGAGTAGCAGAAAGAGAAGCAGTAGACCCAGAGGAAGCAGGAAAAGCAGATGCAGAAGAAAGAGAAGAAGAAGAAGAAGAAGAAGAAGAAGAAGAAGAAGAAGAAGAAGAAGAAGAAGAAGAAGAAGAAGAAGAAGAAGAAGAAGAAGAAGAGGAAGAAGAAGAAGAAGAGGAAGCAGCAGCATAAGGAGAAGCATAAGGAGAAGCAGTAGAAGCAGAAGCAGCAGAAGCAGAAGCAGAAGAAAAAGAATAAGCAAAAGAAGCAGAAGCAGAAGCAGTGGGAGAAGCAGAAGAAGGAGAAGGAGAACGAGCAGCAGAAGGAGAAGCAGAAGCAGAAAGAGTAGCAGAAACAGAAGGAGAACACGAAGGAGAAGCAGGAGAATCAGAAGAAGCAGAAGTAGAAGCAGAAAGAGGAGAAGAAGGAGAAGCAGAAGTAGAATCAGAAGAAACAGAAGAAGAAGAAGCAGAAGAAACAGAAGCAAAAGAAACAGAAGAAGGAGAAGAGCAGAAGCAGAAGCAGAAGGAGAAGCAGAGGCAGAAGGAGAAGCAGAAAGAGAAGTAGGAGAAGCATAAGAAGCAGGAGAAGCAGAAGAAGAAGACAGAGAAGGCGAAATAGAAGGTTTAGGAGTAGGAGAAGCAAAAGGATAAGCAGAAGCAGAAAGAGACGCAGAAGGAGAAGCAGCACGAGAAGTAGGAGAAGCAGAAGCAGGAGAAGCAGAAGAAACAGAAGACGCAGAAGCAGAATGAGAAGCAGAAGGGGAAATTGAAGCAGAAGCAGAAGGAGAAGCAGAAGCAGAAGGAGAAGCAGAAGAAGGAGAAGCAGAAAGAGAAGCAGAAAGAGAAGCAGAATGAGAAGCAGGAGAAGCAGAAGCAGGAGAAGCAGAAGCAGAAGAAACAGTAGGAGAAGAAGCAGAAGCAACAGAAGGAAAAGCAGAAAGAGAAAAAGCAGAAAGAGAAGCAGGAGAAGCAGGAGAAGCAGAAGCAGAAGAAGCAGAAGCAGAAGAAGCCGAAGATGAAGAAGAAGGAGAAGCAGGAGAACCAGAAGAAGCAGAAACTGGAGAAGCAGAAGGAGAAGCAGAAGCAGAAAGAGAAGCAAAAGCAGAAGGAGAAGCAGAAGAAACAGAAGAAGCAGAGGCAGTAGCAGAAGAAGCAGAAGATGCAGAAGCAGAAGGAGAAGCAGAAGGAAAAGCAGAAGAACGAGAAGGAGAAGGAGAAACAGAAGGAGAAGCAGAAAGAGAAGCAGAAGAAGGAGCAGGAGAAGGAAAACAGCAGGAGAAGCAGAAAGAGCAGCATAAGGAGAAGCAGGAGATGCAGAAACAGGAGAAGCATAAGCAGAACAAACAGGAGAAGGAAAAGAAGCAGAAGCAGAAGGAGAAGCAGAAACAGAAGGAGAAGCAGAAAGAGAAGGAGGGGAAGCAGAAGAAGCAGAAGCAGGAGAAGCAGAAGCATAAGAATCCGAAGAAGCAGAAGCAGAACCTGAAGCAGAAGGAGAAGCAGGAGAAGCAGAAGAAGCAGAATCTGGAGAAGCAGAAGGAGAAGCCGAAGGAAAAGCAGAAGAACAAGAAGGAGAAGGAGAAACAGAAGGAGAAGCAGAAGGAGAAGCAGAAAGAGAAGCAGGTAAAGCAGAAGAATAAGAAGCAGAAGGAGAAGCAGAAGAAGGAGAAGGAGAAGCAGAAGCTGA
>NW_012318373.1:0-1860 GCF_000151885.1 Dipodomys ordii
TGTAACACTGTGTCCCGTGGTGTCCCAGGTTTTCCCCCGCTGTTTCCCCCGGTGAGTCCCCGCTGTGTCCCGCTTTGTCCCCCACTGGGTCTCGCTGTGTCTACTGCTGTGTCCCCGCTGTGTCCCGCTGTGTGCCGCTGTGTACCGCTGTGTCCTCGCTGTGTCCCACGCTGTGTTCCGCTGTGTCCTCGCTGTGTCCCCCGATGTGTCCCGTTGTGTCCACAGCTGTGTACCGCGTTGTGTCCCGCTGTGTCCCCGCTGTATTGACGCTGTGTCCCTCTGGGTCCCGCTGGGTCCCTGCTGTGTCCTGCTGTATACTGCTGTGTCCCCCGCTGAGTCCCGCTGTGTCCCGCTGTTTCCCCCCTGTGTCCCCTGATGTGTCCCCCGCTGTGTCCTGCTGTGTCCCCTGCTGTGTCCCCACTGTGTCCCGCTTTTTCCCCCGCTGTGTCCCGCTGTGTCCTCGCTGTGTCCCCCGCTGTGTCCCGCTGTGTCCTGCTGTGTCCCACGCTGTGTCCTGCTGTGTCCCGCTGTGTCCCGCTGTGTCCCTGCTGTGACCCTCAGTGTCCCGGTGTGTCCCCGCTGTGTCCCGCTGTGTCCTCGCTCTGTCCCACGCTGTGTTCCACTGGGTCCTCGCTGTGTCCCCCAATGTGTCCCGCTGTGACCCACGCTGTGTCCTGCTGTGTCTCGCTCTGTCCCTCTGTGTCCCTGCTATGATCTTCAGTGTCCCCGCTGTGTCCCTGCTGTGTCCCGCTGTGTCCACTGCTGTGTCCCCGCTGTGTCCCTCTGTGCCCCCTCTGTGTCCCGCTGTGTCCTCGCTGTGTCCCCCGCTGTGTCCCGTTGAGTCCCCGCTGTGTCCTGCTGTGTCCCGCTGTGTCCCGTGCTGTCCTGTTTTGTCCTCTGCTGTGTTCCCTGGTGAGTCCCCGCTGTGAGCCTGCTGTGTCCCGCTGTGTCCTCCCTGTGTCCCCCGTTGTGTCCCGCTGTGTTTCCCGCTGGGTCCCGCTCTTTCTACTGCTGTGTCCCCGCTGTGTCCCGCTGTGTCCTGCTCTGTCCCCGCTGTATCGACGCTGTGTCATGCTGGGTCCCGCTGGGTCATCGCTGTGTCCCCCGCTGTGTCTTGCTGTGTCCACTGCTGTGTCCCCGCTGTGTCCCGCTGTGTCCCCTGATGTATCCCGCTGTGTCCTCGCTGTGTCCCCCACTGCGTCCCGCTGTGTCCCGCTGTGTCCCCCGCTGTGTCCCCCTCTGTGTCCCACTGTGTCCCCGCTGTGTCCCGCTGTGTCCACTGCTGTGTCCCTGCTGTGTCCCTCTGTGCCCCCTTTGTGTCCCGCTGTGTCCTCGCTGTGTCCCCCGCTGTGTCCCGCTGAGTCCCCGCTGTGTCCTGCTGTGTTCCGCTGTGTCCCGTGCTGTCCTGTTTTGTCCTCCGCTGTGTTCCCTGGTGAGTCCCCGCTGTGAGCCCGCTGTGTCCCGCTGTGTCCTCCCTGTGTCCCCCGTTGTGTCCCGCTGTGTTTCCTGCTGGGTCCCGCTCTTTCTACTGCTGTGTCCCCGCTGTGTCCCGCTGTGTCCTGCTCTGTCCCTGCTGTATCGACGCTGTGTCCCGCTGTGTCCCACTGGGTCATCGCTGTGTTCCCCTCTGTGTCCCGCTGTGTACCCCACTGTGTCCCCCGCTGTGTCCCTCTGTGTCCCCCGCTGTGTCCCTGATGTGTCCCCGCTGTGCCCCGCTGTGTCCCGCTGTGTACTGCTTTGTCCCCGCTGTGTCCCAATGTGTCCTCGCTGTGTCCCCCGCTGTGTCCCGCTGTGTCTCCCCTGTTTCCCCCGCTGTGTCCCGCTGTGTCCTGCTTTTTCCCCCGCTGTGTCCCCTGTTGT
>NW_012318374.1:0-1860 GCF_000151885.1 Dipodomys ordii
GAAGGACACAGCGTCAATACAGCGGGGACACCGCGGGACACAGCAGGACACAGCGGGGGACACAGCGGAACACAGCGTGGGACACATCGAGGACACAGCGGGACACAGCGGGACACAGCGGGGACACAGCAGGGACACAGCAGGGACACAGCGGAGGACACAGCGGGGGACACAGCGGGACACAGTGGGGACAGAGCAGGGAAACAGCAGGGACACAGTGGGGGACACAGCGGGGTACACAGCGGGACACAACGGGGAACACAGCGAGGACACAGCGGGACCCAGCAGGACACAGCGTCAGATACAGCGGGAACACAGCGGGACACAGCGGGGTACACAGCTGGGGACACAACGGGACACAGCGGTGGACACAGCCAGGACACAGCGGGAGACAGCGGGGACACTGCGGGAACATAGCTGGACACAGCGGGGTACACAGCGGGACACAACTGGGGACACAGAGTGGTACACAGAGGGACACAGCGGGAAACACATCGAGGTCACAGCGGGGGACCAAGCGGGACAACACGGGACACAGTGTAACACAGCGAGACACAGCGGGACACAGCGGGGGACAAAGCGTGGGACAACAGGGGACAGGGGACACAGCGGGACACAGCGGGGACACAGCTGGACACAGCGGGGTACACAGAGGGACACAGCGGGCACACAGTGGGGACACAGCAGGACACAGCGGGACACAGCGGGGACGGAGCATGACAGAGCATGACACAGCGAGGACACATTGGGACACAGCGGGGACACAGCGGAACTCAGCGGGAGACACAGCAGTACACAGCGGGACACAGTGGGACACACCGGGGAGACAGCAGGGACACAGTGGGGGACACAGCGGGACACAGTGGGTCACAGCGGGGGACACAGCGGGACACAGCGGGGGACACAGAGTGGTACACAGCGGGACACAGGGGGAAAACAGCGCGGACACAGCGGGACACAGCGTCGATACAGTGGGGACAGAGCGGGTCACAGCAAGGACACAGCGGGACACAGCAGGACACAGTGGGGGACACAACGGGACAGAGCGGGGACACAGTGGGGACTCAGCGGGGGACACAGCAGGACACAGCGGGGGACACAGCGAGACACAGCGGGGGACACTGCGGGACACAATGTGGGACAGAGCGTGGGACACAACGAGACACAGCGGGGACAAAGTTGGACACAGCGGGGTACACAATGGGACACTGCAGGGACACAGCGGGAAAACAGCGTGACACAAAAGGACACAGCAGGACACAGCGGGGGACACAGCGAGGACACAGCGGCACACAGTGGGGGACAGAGCAAGGACAGAGCGGTACACAGCGGTGGACACAGCGGGACATAGCAGGGGCCACAGCGGGGGACACAGCGGGACACAGCGGGGGACACAGGAAGGACACAGCGGGACACAGCGGGGGACAGAGCAAGGACACATTGGGACACAGCGGGGACACAGCGGGACTCAGCAGGGGACACAGCATTACACAGCGGGACACAGCAGGACACAGCGGGGACACAGCAGGGACACAGCGGGGGACACAGCGGGAAACAGCGGGGGACACAGAGGGGTACACAGCGGGGAAAACAGTGTGGCCAAAGCAGAACACAGCGGGCACACAGCATTACACAGCGTGGTACACACTGTGGACACAACGGGACACAGTGGGGGCACAGCCGGACACAGCGGGACACAGTGGGACACAGCGGGGGCAAAGCGTGAGACACAGCGTGGGACAGAGAGGGAGACAGCAGGGGACACAGCGAGGAAACAGCGGGACACAGCGGTGACACAGCGGGGACTCAGCGGGGGACACAGCGGGACACAGCGGGGGACACAGCGGGACACAGGCTGGA
>NW_012318375.1:0-1860 GCF_000151885.1 Dipodomys ordii
TTCTCCTTCTGCTGCTTCTTCTGCTTCTGCTACTCCTTCTTCTGATTCTCCTTCTGATTCTCCTTCTACTTCTCTTTCTGCTGTTCCTTCTCCTTCTTCTGCTTCTCCCTCTGATTCTTCTTCTTATGCTTATTCTTTTTCTACTGCTTCTGCTTCTCCTGCTTCTGCTTCTTCTGCTTCTACTTCTTCTCCTTATGCTTCTCCTTCTCCTTCTTCTTCTTCTTCTTCTTCTTCTTCTTCTTCTTCTTCTTCTTCTTCTTCTTCTTCTTCTTCTTCTTCTTCTTCTTCTTCTTCTTCTCTTTCTTCCGCTTCTTCTTTTCCTGCTTCTTCTGCTTCTACTGCTTCCCTTTCTGCTTCTCATTCTGCTTCTGCTTCTCCTTCTGCTTCTCCTATTGCTTCTGCGGCTCTTCCTTCTCCTTCTCCTACTTCTACTTCTCCTTATGCTTCTGCTTCTTCTGCTTCTCCTGCTTCTCCTTCTTCTTCAGGTCTGCTTCTGCTTCTTCGAATTCTTATGCTTCTGCTTCTCCTGCTTCTGCTTCTTCTGCTTCCCCTCCTTCTCTTTCTGCTTCTCCTTCTGTTTCTGCTTCTCCTTCTGTTTGTGCTTCTTGTCCTTCTCCTGTTTCTTCTGCTTCTGCTTCTCCTGTTTCTGCATCTCCTGCTTCTCCTTCTGCTGCTCTTTCTGCTTCTCCTGTTGCTTTTCTTTCTCCTGCTCCTTCTTCTGCTTCTCTTTCTGCTTCTCCTTCTGTTTCTCCTTCTCCTTCTCGTTCTTCTGTTTTCCTTATGCTTCTCCTTCTGCTCTGCATCTCTGCTTCTTCTGCTACTGCCTCTGCTTCTTCTGTTTCTTCTGCTTCTCCTTCTGCTTTTGCTTCTCTTTCTGTTTCTGCTTCTCCTTCTGCTTCTCCAGATTCTGCTTCTTCTGCTTCTCCTGCTTCTCCTTCTGCATCTCCTTCTGCTTGTGCTTGTCCTTATGCTTTTTCTTCTGCTTCTGCTTCTACTTCTCCTTCTTTTGCTCCTCCTTTTGCTTCTGTTTCTTCTGCTTTTCCTTCTTCTCCTTCTGCTTCTTCTGCTTCTCCTTCTGCATCTTCTTCTGCTTCTTCTTCTCCTTCTCCTTCTTCTGCTTCTCCTTCTGTTTCTCCTTCTCCTTCTTGTTCTTCTGCTTTTCCTTCTGCTTCTGCTTCTGCTACAACGGCTACTGCTTCTACTTCTTCTGTTTCTTCTGCTTCTCCTTCTGCTTTTGATTCTCTTTCTGCTTCTGCTTCTCCTTCTGCTTCTGCAGATTCTGCTTCTCCTTCTGCTTCAGGTTCTGCTTCTGCTTCTTCGGATTCTTATGCTTCTGCTTCTCGTGCTTCTGCTTCTTCTGCTTCCCCTCCTTCTCTTTCTGCTTCTCCTTCTGTTTCTGCTTCTCCTTCTGCTTCTGCTTCTTGTCCTTCTCCTGTTTCTTCTGCTTCTGCTTCTCCTGTTTCTGCATCTCCTGCTTCTCCTTCTGCTGCAATTTCTGCTTCTCCTGCTGCTTTTCCTTCTCCTGCTCCTTCTTCTGCTTCTCTTTCTGCTTCTCCTTCTGTTTCTCCTTCTCTTTCTCGTTCTTCTGCTTTTCATTCTGCTTCTCCTCCTGCTTCTGCATCTTCTGCATCTTCTGCTACTGCCTCTGCTTCTTCCGTTTCTTCTGCTTCTCCTCCTGCTCTCCTTCTGCTTTTGCTTCTCTTTCTGCTTCTGCTTCTCCTTCTGGTTCTCCAGATTCAGCTTCTTCTGCTTCTCCTGCTTCTCCATCAGCTTCAGGTTCTGCTTCTGCTTCTTCGGCTTCTTCTGTTTCTTATGCTTCTGCTTCTCCTGCTACTGCTTCTTCTGCTTCTCTTTCTGCTT
>NW_012318376.1:0-1860 GCF_000151885.1 Dipodomys ordii
TGTGTCCTCGCTCTGTTCCCCGCTGTGTCCCACTGTGTCCTCCCTGTGTCCCCCGCTGTGTCCCACTGTGTCCCGCTGTGTCCCGCTGTGTCCCCGGTGTGCCCGCTGTGTCCCGCTGTGTACCCCGCTGTGTCCAGCTATGTCACCGCTGTGTCCCGCTGTGGCCCATCTCTGTCTCCGCTGTCCGCCGCTGTGACCCCACTGTGTGCCGCTGTGTCCCACTATGTCCCCCGCTTCATCCCGCTTTGTCCCCCGCTGTGTTCCGCTGTTTCCCGCTGTGTCCTCGCTGTGTCCCGTGGTGTCTCACTTTGTCCCCGCTGTGTCCCCAGCTGTGTGCCCGCTGTGTCCCGCTGTGTACCCCGCAGTGTCCAGCTGTGTCACCGCTGTGTCCCGCTGTGGCCCATCTCTGTCTCAGCTGTACACCGCTGTGACCCCCGCTGTGTCCCGCTGTGTCCCGCTGTGTCCCCGCTGTGTCCCGCTGTGTCCTCGCTGTGTCCCCAGCTGTGTACCCCACTGTGTCCCGCTGTGTCCCTGCTGTATCGACGCTGGGTCCCGCTGGGTCCCGCTGTGTCCTCCCTTTGTCCCCCGCTGTGTCCCGCTGTGTCCGGCACTGTGTCCTGCTGTGTCTACTGCTGTGTCCCCGCTGTGTCTTGCTGTGTCCAACTGGGTTTCTGCTGTATCCACGCTGGGTCCCGCTGGGTCCTGCTCTGTCATCCCTGTGTACCCCGCTGTGTCCCGCGGTGTCCCCCGCTGTGTCTCTGCTGTGTCCCCGCTGTGTCCCCGCTGTGTCCCGCTTTGTCCCGCTGTGTACTTCTGTGTCCCCCGCTGAATCCCGCTGTGTCCCAATGTGTCCTCGCTCTGTCCCCCGCTGTGTCCCGCTGTGTCCTCCCTGTGTCCCCCGCTGTGTCCCGCTGTGTCCCAATGTGTCCCCGCTGTGTGCCCGCTGTGTCCCGCTATGTACCCCGCTGTGTCCAGCTGTGTCACCGCTTTGTCTCGCTGTGGCCACTCTCTGTCTCCGCTGTCCCCCGCTGTGTCCCCCGCTGTGTCGCGCTGTGTCCCGCTGTGTGCCCCGCTTTGTCCTGCTGTGTCCCGCAGTGTTCCCGCTGTGTCCCGCTGTGTCACACTGTGTCCCGTGGTGTCCCACTTTGTCCCACGCTGTGTCCCCCGCTGAGTCCCCTCTGTGTCGCCGCTGTGTCCCCCTGTGTCCTCGCTGTGTCCCCCGCTGTCTCCCGCTTTGACTCCCGCTGTGTTCCGCTGTGTCCCGCTGTGTCCCCGCTGTGTCCCCAGCTGTGTCCCGCTGTGTCCCGCTGTGTACCCCGCTGTGTGCTGCTATGTTCCCGCAGTGTCCCCGCTATGTCCCGCTGTGTCCCACCGTGTCCCCCGCTGTGTCCCCAGCTGTGTACCCCACTGTGTCCTGCTGTGTCCCTGCTGTATCGACGCTGGGTCCCGCTGGGTCCCACTGTGTCCTCCTTTTGTCCCCCGCTGTGTCCCGCTGTGTCCGGCACTGTGTCCCGCTGTGTCTACTGCTGTGTCCCCGCTGTGTCCCGCTGTGTCCAGCTGGGTCCCTGCTGTATCCACGCTGGGTCCCGCTGGGTCCTGCTCTGTCATCCCTGTGTCCCCCGCTGTGTCCCGCTCTGTCCCCCGCTGTGTCTCTGCTGTGTCCCCGCTGTGTCCCGCTTTGTCCCGCTGTGTACTGCTGTGTCCCCCGCTGAATCCCGCTGTGTCCCAATGTGTCCCAATGTGTCCTCACTCTGTCCCCCGCTGTGTCCCGCTGTGTCCTCCCTGTGTCCCCCGCTGTGTCCCGCTGTGTCCCGCTGTGTCCCCCGCTGTGTTCCCCGCTATGTCCCGCTGTGTCCCCCG
>NW_012318377.1:0-1860 GCF_000151885.1 Dipodomys ordii
AAGTTGAAGCAGAAAGTTAAGCTGAAGCGTGAATGAGATAGTAGTATGAGGAAGCAGGAGAAGCACAAGATGCAGAAATCATGAGAAGCTGATAGAGAAGAATGCAGAAGAAGCAGAATCTGAAAGCTGAAGTAGAATCAGAAGCTGAAGGAGAAGCAGCAGAAGAAGTAGAATCCAGAATCTCAGGCAGGAGATACAGAAGAAGCAGAAGCAGAAGGAGAAGCATATAGAGATGTAGAAGGAGATGTAGAAGAAGCTTTAGAAGAGAAGCAGCAGAAGAAGCAGAAAAACAAGCAGGAGAAGCAGAAGCAGAAAGAGAAGTAGAAGCAGAAGAAGCAGAAGAAGCAGAAGCAAAAGAAGAAGCAGTAGAAGCATAAGAAGCAGAAGCAGGAGAAGCAGAAGCAGAAGAAAAAAAGAAGCATAAGAAGCAGAAGCCGAAGCAGAGGGAGAAAAAGAAGAAGGAGAAGGAGCAGCAGAAGTTGAAGCAGAAGGAGATGCAGATGCAGAAAGAGAAGCAGAAACAGAAGGAGAAGGAGAAGGAGAAGTTGGATAATCAGAAGAAGCAGAAGCAGAAGCAGAAAGAGAAGCAGAAGAAGGAAAAGGAGAAGCAGAAGCAGAAGGACAAGCAGGAGAAGCAGAAGAAGCAGAAGCGGGAGAAGCAGCAGAAGAATAAGAAACAGAAGAAGGAGAAGAGGCAGAAGGAGAAGCAGAAGCAGAAGGAGAAGCAGAAAGAGAAGCAGAAGAAGCAGTAGCAGGAGGAGCAGAAGCAGAAGAAACAGAAGAAGCCGAAGAAGCAGAAGGAAAACCTGAAGCAGAAGGAGAAGCAGAAGCAGGAGAAGTTGGAAAAGCAGAAGTAGAAGAAACAGAACAAGCAGAAGAAGCAGAAGCAGAACGAGAAGCAGAAGAAGAAGAAGGAGAAAGAGAAGGATTAGGAGTAGGAGGAGCAGAAGGAGAATTAGAAGCAGAAAGAGAAGCAGAAGGAGAAACAAAAGAAGCAGAAGCAGGAGAAGCAGAAGCAGAAGCAGAATGAGAAGCACAAGAGGGAGAAATTGAAGGAGAAGGAGAATGGGACCGAGAAGCAGAAGGAAAAGTAGGAGAAGCAGAAGAAGAAGAATCAGGAGAAGCAGAAGCAGAAGGAGAAAAGCAGAAGTAGAAGGAGAAACAGAAGCAGAAAGAGAAGAAGAAGAAGCAGAAGCTGAAGCAGAAGAAGAAGAAACAGAAAAAGCAGAAGAAGCAGAAGAAGAAGCAGCAGGAGAAGCAGAAGAAGAAGAAGGAGAAGGAGAAAGAGAAGGATTAGGAGTAGGAGAAACAGAAGGATAAGCAGAAGCAGAAAGAGAAGCAGGAGAAGCAGAAGACGCAGGAGAAGCAGAAGCAGAAGAAACAGGAGAAGCCGAAGAAGCAGAAGCAGAATCTGAAGCAGAAGGAGAAATAGAAGACGCAGAATCTGAAGCAGAAGAAACAGAAATAGTAGAATAAGCAGAAGCAGAAGCAGCAGGAGAAGCAGAAGAAGAAGAAGGAGAAGGCGAAAGAAAAGGATTAGGAGTTGGAGAAGCAAAAGGATAAGCAGAAGCAGAAAGAGACGCAGAAGGAGAAGCAGCACGAGAAGTAGGAGAAGCAGGAGAAGCAGAAGCAGGAGAAGCAGAAGAAACAGAAGACGCAGAAGCAGAATGAGAAGCAGAAGGAGAAATTGAAGGAGAAGCAGAAGCAGAAGAAGGATAAGGAGAAGCAGAAAGAGAAGCAGAAAGAGAAGCAGAACGAGAAGCAGGAGTAGCAGAAGCAGGAGAAGCAGAAGCAGAAGAAACAGAAGAAGGAGAATAAGCAGAAGCAGAAGGAGAAGCAGAAACAGAAGGAAAAGCAGAA
>NW_012318378.1:0-1860 GCF_000151885.1 Dipodomys ordii
GCCTGTAAGAGATATACGATGATCAGTATCCTTTTTCCTTTCGGCAAGGTGTGGCTTTGTGACGCAGTTTTCGGATATTCGCTTTCGGAGATACAAGGTATGAGATTATTACATGAAAGCCTCCTTAGCGCAGCGTCGAGAGCATTAAAGAGTTGTGGTATTGATGACGGAGCCCACGTAGTACTCGTTTTTGATTCGTCTACCCTCCTCTCCACCATTCTCTCCCTCCCCCCGCCCCCCGCCCCCGGCCTTCGGGCTTCCCTGGAGTCCTGCTCCTAATTATCTCTTTAATATCTCTTTATCTTCCAGCCCCTGCTTCCTGACCGGATGGTGATATCTGAAGCACTCAGCGGCAACCAGACAGCCAGAGGAGAACGCGAGCCATCCATGCAGGTGGGGTAACCGTCCATCCTCAGCCCCCCCCATTCGATTACTCGTCCACGACCACGACCTCCGACCCCCCCCCCCGCACCAAAATCCACAACCCTACCCTCGGAACAAAATAAAACTAATTTGCTTGAATCTCACGCTGCCTTTTGTTTGTAATTGACGCAATAGGCGAAGAGGAGGGATCTCATTTCTGGTGCCTGACGGGGGGGGGAGGGGGGAGGGAGCGGGGGAATTGGAGAGGAGAGAAGAGGGGGCAGAGGGCATCTCAGTGTATCTGTGTGTGTGCGTGCGTGCATCTTTGAGGAAACTCAAAGATCGGACGCGACAGAGCATGTATGTAGTCCAGCCGGACCAATTCACCACGTCTCTGTCTCTTGTCTCTCTGTCTCTGTGTCTCTCTTTGTCTCTGTCTGTCTGTGTGTCTGTCTGTCTGTCTGTCTGTCTGTCTGTCTCTCTCTCACTCTCTCCCGTTTGAATTCTCTCTCCCACCCGCCCGCCCGCCCGCACTCCCTCCCTCCTTTTCCTCTCGACTTGCTAGTCAATCCTGGGGCTTGAGCTACTGTACTGGCGCTCCAACACACAACGGTCCCACTCCGAGCCTGCCTGCCTGCCTGCCTATGCATGGGCCCCATACTCCAACGAGGCACATCATCATCCCCACCCCACCCCTTCTCTGAAAAGAAGGCAGTCTCTCTCGGGGCCAGCCAGCCTGGGCCGGTTTTCTCAGTCAGTCAGTGCGTGGTTTGTTTGTTCTTATTTTCCCCCATGCATTTCATGAGAGAAAACTGCAATTCACAAAACCACCGCTAGATGGCGCGCGTTCGCCGTCGACAAGGTGGATGGGGCGGCGGGAGGGGCAAAACACGGGTCGGGTCAGTCACTCACTCAGTCAGTCAGTCCTCACCTACCCGGCAGTGGGGAGTGAGAGTTCTGACATACACATACATATAGGTTGTTATGATTCATTATTATCATCATTTGCTTTTCCTCTGTCGTAGCCATGACGACGGGGAGGGGGGAGGGCGGGGTTTCGACCGCCAGCCGACGTGTTGCGGAGGGGGAGGGGGAGGGGGAAGAGTCGCTCGTTCCCTGGATAGATCCGTCTCCCCTCCTCTCCACCATTCTCTCCCTTTCCCCACCCCCCCGCCTTTGGGTTTCCCTGGAGTCCTGCTCCTAATTATCTCTTTAATATCTCTTTATCTTCCAGCCCCTGCTTCCTCACCGGATGGTGATATCTGAAGCACTCAGCGGCAACCAGACAGCCAGAGGGGAACGCGAGCCATCCATGCGGTGGCGTAACCGTCCATCCTCACCCCCCCCGCAGGCGAGTACTCAACCATGACCACGACCTCCGACCCCCCCCCCCGCACAAAATCCACAACCATACCCTCGGAACAAGTAAACAAATTTGCTTGAATCTCACGCTGCCTTTTGTTTGTAATTGACGCATAGGCGAAGGGGAGGGATCTC
>NW_012318379.1:0-1860 GCF_000151885.1 Dipodomys ordii
CAGCGGGACACAGCGGCGGACACAGTGATACACAGCGGGATATAGCGGTGGACACAGCTGGACACAACGGAGGCACAATGGGGGACACCATGGGGACACAGCGGGACACAGCAGGGACACAGCGAGGGACACAGTGGGACACAGCGGGGACAGAGTGGGGGACACAGCGGGGGACACAGTGGGACACAGCGCTGACACAGTGGGGACACAGCAGGGGACACAGCGTGGGACAGAGAGTGACACAGCAGAACACAGCGGGACACAGCAGGGTACACAGCGGAGATAGAGCGGGGGACACAGCTGGCCACAGCGGGCCACAGCAGGGACTCAGCGGGACACAGCCGGGACACAGCGGGACACAGCAGGGAAACAGCAGGGACACAGCGGGACACAGTGGGGGACACAGCAGGGACACAGCGGGGACACAGCGGGACAGAGCCGGGACACAGACGGGGACACAGCGGGACTCAGCGGAACACAGCGGAGGACACAACGGGACACAGCGGGGGACACAGCGGGGACACAGCGCGGACACAGTGGAACACAGGATGGGACACAGCGGGGACACAGTGGGACACAGCAGGACATAGGAGGACACAGTGGGGACACAGCGGGACACAGCAGGGACACAGAGGGACACAAAGCGTGACACAGCAGGGACACAGCGGGAACACAGCGGGACAGAGCGGGGGCACAGCTGGGGACAGAGCGGGACACAACGGAGAACACAGAGGGACACAGCGGGACACAGCGGGGGACAGCGGGAACACAGCGGGACACAGCTGGACACAGCGGGAGACACAAAGGGGGACAGCGGGGACACACCTGGGGACAACAGGGACACAGAGGGGACACAGAGGGAGACACATCGGGGACACAGAGGGACACAGCAGGGACACAGTGGGGGACACATCGGGAGACACAGTGGGACACAGCGGTGACTCAGCGGTGACACAGCGGGGACACAGCGTGGGACAGAGAGGGGCACAGCGGGGGCACAGCGGGACACAGCGGGACACAGCAGGGACACAGCGGGGATACAGCGGGGGACACAGATGGACACAGCGGGACACAGCAGGGACTCAGCGGGACACAGCGGGTAGACTGCGGTGACACAGCGGGACACAGCGGGGACACAGCGGGACACAGCGTGGGACACAGCGGGGACACAGCGGGGGAAAAAGAGGGGACACAGCTTGCACATAGCGGGACACAGCGAGGACACAGCGGGGGACACAGCTGGACACAGCGGGACAAAGCGGACACAGTGGGACAAAGCAGGATACAGGGGGACACAGTGGCACACAGCGGGACACAGCGGAGACACAGTGGGACACAACGGGGACACAGCAGGGACACAGTGGGAAACAGCGGGGACACAGCGAGGGTCACAGCGCGACACAGCGGGGACACAGTGGGGAAAAAACCGGGGACACAGTGGGACACAGCGAGGACACAGCGTGGGACACAGAGGGACACAGCGGGACACAGCGGGACACAGCAGGGGACACAGCGGGGATACAGCGGGGAACAGAGCTGGACACAGCGGGACACAGCAGGGACTCAACGGGACACAGCGGGTACACTGCGGTGACACAGCGGAACACAGCGGGGGACACAGCAGGGGACAGCGGGGACACAGCGGGGGACAATATGGACACAGCGGAACAAAGCGGGGGACACAGCGGGACACAGCAGGGGACAAGCGAGGACACATTGGGACACAGCGGGACACAGACGGGACACAGCGGTGGACACAGAGAGACACAAAGGAGGACACAGCAGGACACAGCGGGACTCAGCGGGGACACAGCGGGGACACAGAGGTAGACACAGGGGGACACAGCGGGACACAGCGGG
>NW_012318380.1:0-1860 GCF_000151885.1 Dipodomys ordii
AGTAAAGATGGAGTTGTTTAGGACCACAAGCAGATGGAGGTCCAGAAGCAGTGTATCAGCAGAAGTATAAGCAGCATGAGCAGTAGGTGCAGAAGTCAGGAGAAGCAGAGGCAGTTGGCTCATGAGAATGACTAGTTGCAGATGCAGAAGCAGAAGTAGAAGCTGTTTTCTTCAACACTAGATGAAGAAGAAGGAAAGCAGAAGCAGCAGAAAGAGATATAGAAGTTGAAGAAGAAGAAGAAGAAGAAGAAGAAGAAGAAGAAGAAGAAGAAGAAGAAGAAGAAGAAGAAGAAGAAGAAGAAGAAGAAGAAGAAGAAGAAGAAGAAGAAGAAGGAGGAGGAGGAGGAGAAGGAGAAGGAGAAGGAGAAGCAGTAGAAGCAGAAGAAGCAGAAGCAGGATAAGCAGAAGAAAAAGAATAAGCATAAGAAGCAGAATCAAAGGGAGAAGCAGAAGAAGGAGAAGCAGAAGCAGAAGAAGCAGCAGAAGGAGAAGCAGAAGCAGAAGAAGATGCAGAAGGAGAATCAGGAGAAGCAGAAGAAGGAGAAGGAGAAGGCGAAAGAGAAGGATTAGGAGTAGGAGAAGCAAAAGGATAAGCAGAAGCAGAAAGAGATGCAGAAGGAGAAGCAGCATGAGAAGTAGGAGAAGCAGGGGAAGCAGAAGCAGGAGAAGCAGAAGAAACAGAAGGCGCAGAAGCAGAATGAGAAGCAGAAGGAGAAATTGATGCTGAAGCAGAAGCAGAAGGAGAAGCAGAATCAGAAGGAGAAGCAGAAGAAGGAGAAGCAGAATAGAAGCACAACGAGTAGCAGGAGAAGCAGAAGTATGAGAAGCAGTAGCAGAAGAATCATAGGAAGGAGAAGATGCAGAAGCAGATGGAGAAGCAGAATCAGAAGGATAAGCAGATGAGAAGCAGGAGAAGCAGGAAAAGCAGAAAGCGAAGCAAGAGAAGCAGAAGAAGCATCAGCAGGAGAAGCAGAAGCAGAAGAAGCCGAAGAAGAAGAAGCAGAACTGAAGCAGAAGGAGAAGCAGAAGAAGCAGAATCTGGAGAAGCAGAAGGAGAAGCAGAAGCAGAAAGAGAAGCAAAAGCAGAAGGAGAAGCAGACGGGGAAGCAGAAGAAACAGAGGCAGTAGCAGAAGAAGCAGAAGATGCAGAAGCAGAAGGAGAAACAGAAGGAAAAGCAGAAGAACGAGAAGGAGAAGGAGTAGGAGAAACAGAAGGAGAAGCAGAAAGAGAAGCAGAAGAAGGAGCAGGAGAAGGAAAAGCAGCAGGAGAAGCAGAAAAAGCAGCAGAAGGAGAAGCAGGAGATGCAGAAACTTGAGAAGCAGAAGTAGAAGAAACACAAGAAGGACAAGAATCAGAAGAAGAATGAGAAGCAGAAACAGAAGGAGAAGCAGGAAGAGAAGGAGGGAAAGCAGAAGAAGCAGAAGCAGGAGAAGCAGAAGCATAAGAATGTGAAGAAGCAGAAGGAGAACCTGAAGCAGAAGAAGAAGCAGGAGAAGCATAAGAAGCAGAATCTGAAGAAGCAGAATAAGAAGCAGAACGAGAAGCAGAAGCAGAAAGAGAATCAAAAGCAGAAGGAGAAGCAGAAGAAACAGAAGAAGTAGAAGCAGAAGCAGTTGTAGCAGAAGCAGAAGGAAAAGCAGAAGAACAAGAAGGAGAAGGAGAAACAGAAGGAGAAACAGAAGGAGAAGCAGAAAGAGACGCAGGTAAAGCAGACGAAGAAGAAGCAAAAGGAGAATCAGAAGGAGAAGCAGAAGAAGGAGAACCAGAAGCAGAAGAAGATGCAGAAGGAGAAGCAGGAGAAGCAGAAGAAACAGAAGCAGGAGGAGAAGCAGGAAAATCAGAAGAAGCAGAAGCAAATG
>NW_012318381.1:0-1859 GCF_000151885.1 Dipodomys ordii
CTGCTTCAGGTTCTGCTTCTGCTTCTTCGGATTCTTATGCTTCTGCTTCTTCTGCTTCCCCTCCTTCTCATTCTGCTTCTCCTTCTGTTTCTGCTTCTCTTTCTGCTTCTCCTTCTGCTTCTGCTACTTCTCCTTCTTCTGTTTCTTCTTCTTCTGCTTCTCCTGCTTCTCGTTCTGCTTCTCTTCGTCTGCTTCTCTTTCTGCTTCTGCTTCTGCTTCTTCTGCTTCTTCTTCCCCTTCTTCTACTCCTTCTGTTTCTGCTTCTTCTGCTTCTCCTTCTGCATCTCCTTCTGCTTGTGCTTGTCCTTATTCTTCTTCTTCTACTTCCGCTTCTCCTTCTCCGTCTGCTACTGCTTCTTCTGATTTTCCTGCTTCTCATTCTGCTTCTCCTTCTGTTTCTCCTTCTCCTTCTTGTTCTTCTTCTTTTCCTTCTGCTTCTCCTTCTGCTTCTGCATCTTCAGCTTCTTCTGCTACTGCTTCTGCTTCTTCTGTTTCTTCTGCTTCTCCTTCTGCTTTTGCTTCTCTTTCTGCTTCTGCTTCTCCTTCTGGTTCTCCTTCTTCTTCTCCAGATTCTGCTTCTTCTGCTTCTCCTTCTGCTTCAGGTTCTCCTTCTGCTTCTTCGGCTTCTTCTGCGTCTATTTCTGCAACTCCTTCTGTTAATGCTTCTCCTTCTGCTTCTGCTTCTTCTCCTTCTTCTCTTTATTCTCCTTCTGCTTCTCCCGCTTCTGCTTCTTCTTCTCCTGTTTCTCTTTATGATTATCCTTCTGCTTCTCCTTCTCCTCCTTCTTCTGCTTCTCCTTCTGCTTCTGCTTCTCCTTCTGCATCTTCTTCTGTTTCAATTTCTCCTTCTTCTGCTTTTCATTCTGCTTCTGCTTCTCCTGCTTCTGCTTCTCCTGCTTCTCCTTCTCCTTCTCTTTCTACTTCTGCTTATCCTTCTCTTTCTTCTACTCCAAATCCTTCTCTTTCTCCTTCTCCTTCTTCTGCTTCTGCTTCTCCTGCTGCTTCCTCGTCTGCTTCTTCTGATTTTTCTATTTCTTCTACTTCAGCTTATGCTTATTCTGCTTCTCCTTCTGCTTCTCCTTCTGCTTCTGCTTCTGCTCTTCTCCTTCTTCTGCTTCTGCTTCTCCTGCTTCTTCTGCTTCTGCTTCTCCTGCTTCTCGTTCTGCTTCAGGTTCTGCTTCTGCTTTTTCTGCTTCTTCTCCTTCTGCTTCTCCTGCTTCAGCTTCTTCTGCTTCTCCTGCTACTCTTTCTCCTTCTCCTTCTGCTTCTGTTTCTACTTCTGCTTCTGCTTCTGCTCTTCTCCTTCTTCTGTTTCTTCTGCTTCTGCTTCTCCTGCTTCTTCTGCTTCTGCTTCTCCTTCTGCTCCTCCTTCTCCTTCTCCTTCTTCTGCTTCTCCCACTGCTTCTGCTTCTTTTGCTTATTCTTTTTCTTCTGCTTCTGCTTCTCCTGCTTCTGCTTCTTCTGCTTCTACTGCTTCTCCTTATGCTTCTCCTTCTTCTTCTTCTTCTTCTTCTTCTTCTTCTTCTTCTTCTTCTTCTTCTTCTTCTTCTTCTTCTTCTTCTTCTTCTTCTTCTTCTTCTTCTTCTTCTTCTTCTTCTCCTTCTTCTGCTTCTGCTTCTCCTGCTTCTTCTGCTTCTACTGCTTCTCCTTCTGCTTCTCATTCTGCTTCTGCTTCTCCTTCTGCTTCTCCTTCTGCTTCTCCTATTGCTTCTGCTGCTCTTCCTTCCCCTTCTCCTATTTCTGCTTCTCCTTCTGCTTCTGCTTCTCCTTCTGTTTCTGCTTCTTCTGCTTCTCCTGCTTCTCCGTCTGCATCTTCTTCTCCTTCTGCTTCTCCTTCTGCTTCTCTTTTCCTGCTCCTT
>NW_012318382.1:0-1859 GCF_000151885.1 Dipodomys ordii
GCTTCTCCCACCGAGTCTGCTTCTTTTGCTTGTTCTTTTTCTTCTGACACAGCTTCTCCTGCTTCTGCATCTTCTGCTTCTACTGCTTCTCCTTATGCTTCTCCTTATGCTTCTCCTTCATCTTCTTCTTATCCTTATTCTTCTTCTTCTTCTTCTTCTTCTTCTTCTTCTTCTTCTTCTTCTTCTTCATCTTCTTCTTCTTCTTCTTCTTCTTCTTCTTCTTCTTCCTCTTCTTCTCCTTCTTCTTCTTCTCCTTCCTCTCCTTCTTCTTCTTCTTCTTCTTCTTCTTCTTCTTCTTCTTCTTCTTCTTCTTCTTCTTCTTCTTCTTCTTCTTCTTCTTCTTCTTCTTCTTCTTCTTCTTCTTTTTCTTCTTCTTCTTCTCTTTCTTCTGCTTCTGCTTTTCCTGCTTCTTCTGCTTCTACTGCTTCTCTTTCTGTTTCTCATTCTGCTTCTGCTTCTCCTATTGCTTCTGCTGCTCTTCCTTCTCCTTCTCCTACTTCTGCTTCTCCTTCTGCTTCTGCTTCTCCTTCTGCTTCTCCTTATATTTCTCTTTCTCCTTCTCCTTCTCGTTCTTCTGCTTCTACTTCTGCTTTTGCTTCTGCTACTTATGCTTCTTCTGTTTCTTTTGGTTCTGCTTCAGTTGCTTCTGCTTCTTAGCTTCTCCTGCTTCTCCTGCTTCTGTTTCTGCTTCTTCTTCTCTTTCGGGTGCTCCTGCTTCTGCTTCTTGTGCTTCTCCTGCTTCTCTTTCTGCTACTCATTCTGCTTCTGCTTCCCCTTCTGCTTCTGCTTCTCCTCCTTCTCCTTCTCCTACTTCTGCTTCTCCTTAAGTTTCTGCTTCTTCTGCTTCTCCTGCTTCTCCTTCTGCATCTCCTTCTGCTTGTGCTTGTTCTTATGCTTCTTCTTCTTCTTCTTCTTCTGCTTCTCCTGCTTCTTTTGGTTCACCTTTTGCTTCTGCTTCTTCTGATTTTCCTGCTTCTCCTTCGGCTTCTCCCTCTGCCTCTCCTTCTGCTTCTCCTTCTGTTTCTCCTTCTCCTTCTCGTTCTTCTGCTTTTCCTTCTGCTTCTCCTTCTGCTTCTACATCTTCTCCATCTCCCTCTGCATCTGCTTCTCATGCTTCTTCTTTTTCTTCTGCTTCTGCTTCTCCTGCTTCTTCTGCTTCTCTTTCTGCTTCTCCTGCTGCTTGTCCTTCTGCTCCTCCTTCTCCTTCTTCTACTTCTCCTTCTGCTTCTACTTCTACTCCTTCTTCTTCTCCTTCTGCTTCTCCTGCTTCTCCTTCTTCTTCTCCTTTTTCTTCTTGTTCTTCTTGTTCTTCTTCTTCTTCTTCTTCTTCTTCTTCTGTATCTTCTGTTTCTGCTTCTCCTGCTTCTGCATTTGTGCTTCTCCTGCTTCTCTTTGTTCTTCTCATTCTTCTGCTTCTCCTTCTGCTTCTCCTATTGCTTCTGCTGCCCTTCCTTCTCCTTCTCCTTCTCCTACTTCTGCTTCTCCTTCTCCTACTTCTGCTTCTTCTTCTGCTTCTGCTTCTTCTGCTTCTCCTTCTGCATCTTCTGCTTCTGCTTCTCCTTCTGCTGCTTCTTCTTCTTCTGCTTCTCCTTCTCCTTCTTCTGCTTCTCCTTCTGATTCTCCTTCTGCTTCTCCTTCTCGTTCTTCTGCTTTTCCTATTGCTTTTCCTTCTGCTACAACGACTACTGCTTCTGCTTCTTTTGTTTCTTCTGCTTCTACTTCTGCTTTTGATTCTCTTTCTGCTTCTGCTTCTCCTTCTGCTTCTCTTTCTCCTTCTGCTTCTCCCTCTGATTCTGCTTCTTATGCTTATTCTTTTTCTTCTGCTTCTGCTTCTCCTGCTTCTGCTTCTTCTGCTTCTA
>NW_012318383.1:0-1859 GCF_000151885.1 Dipodomys ordii
TCAACACAGCTGGGGACACAACGGGACACAGCAGGGAACATAGGGAGGACATATTTGGGACCCAGCGGGACCCAGCGTCGTTACAGCGGAGACACAGCGGGACACAGCGGGCTGCACAGCTGGGGACACAACGGGACACTGCGGGGGACACAGCGAGGACAAAGCGGGACAGAGCGGTACACAGCAGGGACACTGCGGGAACATAGTGGGACAAAGCGGGGTAGCGGGACAAGGCGGGACAGTGTGGGACAGAGCGTGGGACACAGCGAGACACAGCGGGGACAAAAATGGACACAGCGGGGTACACAGAGGGACACAGCAGGGACACAGCGGGGAAACAGCGTGACACAAAAGGACACAGCGGGACACAGCGGGGGACACAGCGAGGACACAGCGGCACACAGTGGGGGAAACAGCAAGGACAGAGCGGGACATAGCGGGGGACACAGCAGGACATAGCGGGGGACAAAGCGGGGGACACAGCGGGACACAGCGGTACACAGCGGGGACACTGCGGGAACATAGTGGGACACAGCGAGGACACAGCGGGACACAGCGGCAACACAGAGGGGACTCAGCGGGACAAAGCAGGGGAAACAGCGGGACACAGCGGGACACAGCGGGGGACAGCGGAGACAGAGAGGGGACAAAGCGAGACACAGCGGTGACACAGCTGGACACAACAGAGTACACAGCGGGACACAGCGGGCACAAAGAGGGGAGACAGCGGGACAGAGCGGGACACAGCAGGGACCGAGCGGGACATAGCGGGACACAGCGGAACACAGCGGGGGACACAGCGGGACACAGCGGGGGACCCAGCGAGGACACAGCGGGACACAGCGGGGGACACAGCTGGGGACACAGCGGGACACAGCGGGGAACACAGCGAGGACACAGCGGGACCCAGCAGGACACAGCATCGATACATCGGGGACACAGTGTTACACAGCGTGGTACCCAGCTGTGGACACAACGGGACAGAGTGGGGGCACAGCAAGACACTGCGGGACACAGCAGGGGATACAGCGGGACACACCGCGACACAGCGGGGAACAGAGAGGGAGACAGCGGGGGACACAGCGAGGACAAAGCGGGACACAGCGGTGACACAGCGGGGACTCAGTGGGGGACGCAACGGGGGACAAAGAGGGACACCACGGAACACAGCGGGACACAGCGGGAAACAGCAGTGACCCTGCGGGGACACGGTGGGACACAGCGGGGGACACAGCGCGACACAGCGGGGGACAGAGCGAGGACACATTGGGACACAGCGGGACACAGCGGGACTCAGCGGGGGACACAGCTGTACACAGTGGGACAAAGCGGGACACAGCGGGAAACAGCAGAGACACAGCCGGGGACACAGCGGGACACAGCGGGGGACACAGGGATGACACAGCGGGACCCAGCGGGACCTATCATCGATACAGCCGGGATACAGTGGGACACAGTGGGGTACACAGCTGGGGACACAGGGAAGACACAGCAGGACACAGCGGGACACAGCTGGGGACACAGCGGGGACACAGCGGGACACAGCGGAACACAGCGGGAGACAAAGCCGGAGACAGCGGGGGACACAGCGAGGACACAGGGGGACACAGCGGCGACACAGAGGGGACTCAGTGGGGGACACAGCGTGGGACAAAGTGGGACAACACGGGACACAGTGTTGCACAGCGGGACACAGCGGGGACACTGCGGGACACAGCAGGACAAAGCGGGGGACAAAGTGGGACACAGCGGGCCACAGCGGGGGACACAGCGGGGGACATCGGAGAGAGAGAGTGGCCACAGCGAGACACAGCGGTGACACAGCGAGACACAGCGGGGTACACAGGAAGGAAACAGCT
>NW_012318384.1:0-1859 GCF_000151885.1 Dipodomys ordii
TCCCCCGCTATGTCCCCTGCTTAGTCCCTTTTGTGTCTCCGCTGTGTCCGCTATGTTCCCCGCTGTGTCTGCTGTGTCCCCCGCTGTGTCCTGCTGTGTCCCGCTGTGTCTGCTGGGTCCCGCAGTGTCCCCGCTGTGTCCCCGCTGTGTCCCACTGTGTTCCCCGCTGTTTCCCGCTGTGTCCCCGCAGGTTCACCGCTGTTTCATGCTGTGTCCCGCTGTGTTCCGTGGTGTCCTGCTTTGTCCCCCGCTGTGGCCCCCCTGAGCCACCTCTGTGTCCCCGCTGTATTCCGCTGTGTCCTCGCTGTGTCCGCCTCTGTCTCCTGCTCTGTCCACTGCTGTGTCTCACGCTTTGTCCCCGCTGGGTCCCGCTGTGTCCCGCTCTGTCCCCCACTCTGTCCCCCGCTGAGTCCTCTATGTGTCGCCACTGTGTCCCGCTGTGTCCTCGCTGTGTCCCCTGCTATCTCCCGCTTTGTCCCACGATGTGTCCCGCTGTGTCCCGCTGTGTCCTCGCTGTGTCCCCGGCTGTGTCCTGCTGTGTTCCCGCTGTGTCCCAAGCTGTGTCCCGCTGTGTCCCGCTGTGTGCCCCTCTGTGTCCTGCTGGGTGCTGCTCTGCCCCCGCTGTGTCCTCGCTGTGTCCCGCTGTGTCTACTGCTGTGTCCCCACTGTGTCCAGCTGTGTCTCGCTATTCCCGCTGTGTCCTCGTTGTTTCCCACGCTGTGTTCTGCTGTGTCCTCGCTGTGTCCCCCGCTGTGTCCCGTTGTGTACCCAGCTGTGTACCCCGCTGTGTCCCGCTGTGTCCCCGCTGTATCGATGCTGTGTCCTTCTTGGTTCCGCTGTGTCCTCGCTGTGTTCCCCGCTGTGTCCCGCTATGTATCCCTCTGTGTCCCCCGCTGTGTCCCGCTGTGTCCCGCTGTGTACTGCTGTGTCCCCCGCTGAGTCCCGCTGTGTCCCTGCTGTGTCCCAATGCGTCCTCGCAGTGTCCCGCGCTGGGTCCCGCTATGTCCCCCCTGTGTCCCCCGCTGTGTCCCGCTGTGTCCGGCTGTGTCCCCCGCTGTGTTCCCCGCTGTGTCCCCTGCAGTGTCAGCGCTGTGTCCCGCTGTGTCCTCGCTGTGTCCTCGCTGTGTCCCGCTGTCTCCCGCTCTGTACCCCGCTGTGTCTCAAGCTTTGTCCCCGCTGTGTCCCACTGTGTCCCGCTGTGCCCCCACTGTGTCCCGTTGTGTTCACAGCTGTGTACCACGCTGTGTAACTCTGTGTCCCCGCCTTATCGACGCTGTATACCGCTGGGTCCCGCTGGGTCCTCGCTGTGTTCCCCGCTGGGTCCCGCTGTGTCCCACTGTGTCCCGCTGTGTCCCCCGCTGTGTCCCTATGTGTCCCACGCTTTGTCCCCCTGTGTCCCCGCAGTTTCCCCGCTGTATCCCGCTGTTTCCCACTGTGTTCTGTGGTGTCCCGCTTTGTCCCCCGCTGTGTCCCCCGGTGAGTCGCCGCTGTGTCCCCGCTTTGTCCCGCTGAGTCCTCCATGTGTCCTCCGCTGTGTCCCGCTGTGTCCGGCTGTGTCCCCCGCTGTGTCCCCGCAGTGTCAGCGCTGTGTCCCGCTGTGTCCCCCGCTGTGCCCTGCAGTGTCCCGCTCTATCCCGCTGTGTCCTCGCTGTGTCCCCGCTGTGTCACCCGCTGTCTCCAGCTCTGTCCCCTGCTGTGTCTCACGCTTTGTCCCCACTGTGTCCCACTGAGTCCCGCTGTGTCCCGCTGTGCCCCCACTGTGTCCCGTTGTGTCCACAGCTTTGTACAATGCTGTGTAATGCTGTGTCTCCGCTGTATCTACACTGTGTCCCGCTGGGTGCCGCTGTGTTCTCGCTGTG
>NW_012318385.1:0-1859 GCF_000151885.1 Dipodomys ordii
GTTTCTGCTTCTCCTGCTTCTGCTTCTCTTGCTTCTCGTCTGCTTCTCCTTTCTCCTTTCTCCTCATCTGCTTCTACTCTGCTTCTGCTTCTGCTTCTGCTCTGCTCTTCTTTTTTCTTCTGTTTCTTATGCTTCTGTTTCTTCTGCTTCTTCTTCTTCTGTTTCTTCTGATTCTACTTCTCCTCTTTCTGCTTCTACTTCTGCTTCTTCTGATTCTCCTGCTTCTCCTTATTGTTCTCCTTCTTTTTCTGCTTCTCTTTCTGCTTCTGCTTCTCCTTCTGCTGCTCCTTCTCCTTTTCCTTCTTCTCCTTCTCCCACTGCTTCTGCTTCTGCTTCTTTTGCTTCTCCTGCTTCTCTTTCTCCTTCTCCTTCTGCTTCTGCTTCTCCTTCTGCTTCTGCTCTTCTCCTTCTTCTGTTTCTTTTGCTTCTGATTCTTCTGCTTCTTCTTCTTCTGTTTCTACTTCTGCTTCTCCTTCTTCTCCTTCTCTTTCTGCTTCTACTTCTGCTTCTTCTGATTTCCCTGCTTCTCTTTCTTGTTCTCCTTCTGTTTCTGCTTCTGATTCTCCTTCTACTGCTCCTTCTCCTTCTCCTTTTTCTGCCTCTCCCACTGCTTCTGTTTCTGCTTCTTTTGCTTATTCTTTTTCTCCTCTTCTGCTTCACCTGGTTCTTCTTCTTCTGCTTCTACTGCTTCTTCTTATGCTTCTCCTTATGCTTCTTCTTCTTCTTCTCCTTCTTCTTCTCTTTCTTTTGTTTCTGTTTCCTGCTCTCCGCTTCTGCTTCTCATGCTTCTCTTTCTGTTTTCCTTCAGTTTCTGCTTCTCCTTCTGCTTCTGCTTCTTCTCCTTCTGTTTCTTCTGCTTCTGCTTCTCCTGCTTCTGCTTCTCCTGCTTCTCGTTCTGCTTCCCTTTCTGCTTCTCTTTCTGCTTCTCTTTCTCCTTCTGCTTCTCCTTCTGCTTCTTCTTCTCCTTCTGATTCTGCTTCCGCTTCAATTTCTCCTTCGGCTTCTCAATCTGCTTCTGCGTCTTCTGTTTCTTCTGCTTCTCCAGCTTCTCCTACTTCTCTTGCTGCTTCTCCTTCTGCGTCTCTTTCTGCTTTTGCTTATCCTTTTTCTTCTCCTACTCCTAATCCTTCTCTTTCGCCTTCGACGTCTTCTTCTTCTGCTTCTCCTGCTGCTTCTGCTTCTCCTTATTCTACTATTTCTGTTTGTTCTGCTTCTGCTTCAGATTGTGCTTCTTCTGTTTCTCCTGCTTCAGATTCTGCTTCTGCTTCTTCGGATTCTCCTGTTTCTTCTGCTTCTGCTTCTCCTGCTTCTTCTGCATCTCCTGCTTCTCTTTTGCTTCTCCTTCTGCTACTGCTTCTCCTTCTGCTTCTGCTTCTGCTCTTCTCCTTCTTCTGTTTCTTATGCTTCTGTTTCTTCTGCTTCTTCTTTTTCTGTTTCTTCTGATTCTACTTCTGCTTCTCGTTCTTCTCCACTTTCTGCTTCTACTTCTGCTTCTACTGCTTTTCCTGCTTCTCCTTCTTGTTCTCCTTCTGTTTCTGATTCTCTTTCTGCTTCTGCTTCTCCTTCTGCTTCTCCTTCTCCTTTTCCTTCTTCTGCTTCACCCACTGCTTCTGCTTCTGCTTCTTTTGCTTATTCTTTTTCTTCTGCTTCTGCTTCTGCTTCTTCTGCTTCTACTGCTTCTCCTTATGCTTC
This sequence comes from Dipodomys ordii, assembly GCF_000151885.1. Lineage (NCBI taxonomy): Eukaryota > Metazoa > Chordata > Mammalia > Rodentia > Heteromyidae > Dipodomys > Dipodomys ordii. The sequence continues at coordinate 1,693 of NW_012318385.1, forward strand.
TCCTTAAGCTTCTCCTTATGCTGATGCTTCTTCTTCTTCGTCGTCTTCCTCTTCATCTTCGTCTCTTCATCTTCTTCTTCTTCTTCTTCATCTACTTCTTCTTCTCTCTTCTTCATCTCCTTCTCTTCTCTTTCTTCTGCTTATGATTTTCTGCTTTTTCTGCATAC
>NW_012318386.1:0-1859 GCF_000151885.1 Dipodomys ordii
GCTTCTACTGCTTCTCATTATGCTTCTCCATTATGCTTCTCGTCATCATCGTATCATCGTCGTCATCATCATCATCATCATCGTCATCATCATCATCGTGTCATCATCTTCTCCTTCTTCTTCTTCTCCTTCTTCTTCTCCTTCTTCTTCTTCTTCTTCTTCTTCTTCTTCTTCTTCTTCTTCTTCTTCTTCTTCTTCTTCTTCTTCTTCTTCTTCTTCTTCTTCTTCTTCTTCTTCTTCTTCTTCTTCTTCTTCTCTTTCGTCTGCTTCTGCTTTTCCTGCTACTTCTGCTTCTACTGCTTCTCTTTCTGCTTCTCATTCTGCTTCTGCGTCTCCTTCTGCTTCTCCTATTGCTTCTGCTGCCATTCCTTCTCCTTCTCCTTCTCCTACTTCTGCTTCTCCTTCTGCTTTTGCTTCTTCTGCTTCTCCTTCTGCATCTTCTTCTGCTTCTGCTTCTCCTTCTGCTGCTTCTTCTGCTTCTACTTCTCCTTCTTCTGCTTTTCCTTCTGATTCTCCTTCTGCTTCTCCTTCTCCTGCTCCTTCTGCTTCTCGTTCTGCTTCTGATTTTCCTTCTGCTCTTCCTACTCCTAATCCTTCTCTTTCTCCTTCTCCTTCTTCTTCTTCTGCTTCTCGTTCTGCTTCTGCTTCTTCTGCTAGTTCTGTTTCTGTTTCTTCTGCTTCAGGTCCTGCTTCTGCTTCTTCAGCTTCTTCTGTTTCTTGTGCTTCTGCTTCTCCTGCTACTGCTTCTTCTCCTTCTCTTTCTGCTTCTCCTTCTGCTTCTCCTTCTGCTCCTTCTCCTTCTTCTCTTTCTTCTTCTTCTTCTTCTTCTGCTTCTCGTGCTTCTGCTTCTTCTGCTTCTCCTTCCTTTCCTGTGCTTCTGCTTCTCCTTCTCCTTCTTCTGCTTCTCTTTCTGCTTCTGCTTCTTCTGATTCTCCAACTAATCCTTCTTCTTCTCCTTCTGTTTCTGCTTCCCTTTCTGCTTCTTCATCTCCTTCTGCTTCACCTTCTGCTGCTCCTTCTCCTTCTTCTGTTTGTCCCTCTGCTTCTGCTTCTGCATCTTATGCTTCTTCTTGTTCTTCTGCTTCTGCTTCTCCTGTTTCTGCTTCTCCTGCTTCTGCTTCTTATGCTTCTACTGCTTCTTCTTCTGCTTCTGCTTCTTCTGCTTCTACTTCTCTTTCTGCTTCTGCTTCTCCTGCTTGTTTTTCTGCTTCTTCTGCTGCTTCCCCTTCTGCTGCTTCTTCTACTTCTCCTTCTGCTTCTCTTTTTGCTTCTCTTTCTGCTTCTGCTTCTTCTGTTTCTCCTGCCTGAATTTCTGGTTCTACTTGTTCTGTTGCTTCTCCTTCTGCTTCTGCTTCTACTTCTGCTTCTGTTTCTGCTTCTTCACTTTCAGCTTCTTCCGCTTCTGCTTCTTCTGCTTCTCCTTCCTTTCCTCTGCTTCTGCTTCTCCTTCTCCTTCTACTGCTTCTCGTTGTGCTTCTGCTTCTTCTGATTCTCCAACTAATCCTTCTTCTTCTCCTTCTGTTTCTGCTTCTCTTTCTGCTTCTATATCTCCTTCTGCTTCTCCTTCTGCTTTTATTTCTCTTTCTGCTTCTGCTTCTCCTTCAGCTTGTCATTCTGCTTCTCCAAATTCTGCTTCTTCTGCTTCTCCTGCTTCTCCTTCTACTTCAGGTTCTGCTTCTGCTTCTTCGGATTCTTATGCTTCTGCTTCTCCTGCTTCTGCTTCTTCTGCTTCCCCTCCTTCTCTTTCTGCTTCTCCTTCTGTTTCTGCTTCTCCTTCTGCTTCTGCTTCTTGTCCTTGTCCTGATTCTTCTACTTCTGCTTCTCCTGTTTCTGCATCTCCTCCTTCTTCTTCTGTTTGA
>NW_012318387.1:0-1859 GCF_000151885.1 Dipodomys ordii
ACAGCGGGGGACACAGCGCGACACAGCAAGACATAGCATGGACACAGCAGTAGACACATCGGGACATAGCGGGGGACACAGCTGGGGACACAACGGGACACAGCGGTGGACACAGCGAGGACACAGCAGGACCCACCGGGACCCAGCGGGGACACAGCGAGGACACAGCAGGACACAGTGGGGGACACAGCGAGGACAAAGCCGGGGACACAGCGGGGAACACAGCGAGGACACAGCGGGACCCAGTGGGACACAGCGTCCATACAGCGGGCACACAGCGTTACACAGCGTGGTACTCAGCTGTGGACACAACGGGACACAGTGGGGGCACAGCCGGACACAGCGGGACACAGTGGGACACAGCGTTGACAAAGCGTGAGACACAGCGACGGACAGAGCGGGAGACAGCGGGGGACACAGCGAGGACACAGCGGGACACAGCGGTGAAACAGCAGGGACTCAGCGGGGGACACAGCGGGAGACAAAGAGGGACACCAGGGAACACAGCGGGACACAGCGGGAAACAGCAGTGACCCTGCGGGGAAACAGTGGGACACAGCGGGGGACAAAGCGGGACACAGAGGAGGACAGAGCGGGACACAGTGGGGGACAGAGCGTGGGACACAGCGAGACACAGCGGGGACAAAGCTGGACACAGCGGGGTACACAGAGGGACACAGCGGGGACGCAGCGGGGAAACAGAGTGACACAGCAGGACACAGCGGGACACAGCAGGGGACACAGCGAGGACACAGCGGCACAAAGCCTGGGACACAGCAAGGACACAGTGGGACACAGCGGGGGACACAGCGGGACATAGCGGGGGACACAGCGGAGGACACAGCGGGACACAGCGAGGACACAGCGGGACACAGCGGGGGACACAGGGATGACACAGCGGTACCCAGCGGGACCCAGCGTCGATACAGCAGGGACACGCGGAACACAGTGGGGTACACAGCTGGGGACACAGCGAGGACACAGCGGGACACAGCGGGACACAGTGGGGAAACTGCGGGAAAATAGCAGGACACAGCAGGGTACACAGCGGTGACACAGCTGGACACAGCGGGGTACACAGCGGGACACAGCGGGCACACAGCGGGGACAGAGTGGGACACAGCGGGACACAGCGGGGACACAGTAGGACACAGCGGGACAAAGTGGAGACACAGCGGGACACAGCAGGCACACAGCAGGGACACAGCGGACACAGCAGGACACAGCGGGGGACACAGAGGGACATAGTGGGGGACCCAGTGAGGACACAGCGGGACACAGCAGGGGACACAGCGAGGACACAGCGGGGGACACAGCGGGGGACAAAGCGGGATACAGCGGGGAACACAGCGAGGACACAGCGGGACAAAGCGGGGGACACAGCGAGGACACAGCGGGGGACACAGCGGGACACAGCGGGGAACACAGCGAGGACACAACGGCACCCAGCAGGACACAGCGTCGATACAGCGGGGACACAAGGTTACACAGCGTGGTACCCAGCTGTGGACACAGTAGGACACAGCGGGACACAGCGAGGACACAGCGGGACACATTGGTGACACAGCGGGGAAAACAGCAGGACAAAGCAGCGGACACAGCGGGGGACACAGCGCGACACAGCAACACATAGCATGGACACAGCAGTAGACACATCGGGACATAGCGGGGGACACAGCTGGGGACACAACGGGACACAGCGGTGGACACAGCGAGGACACAGCAGGACCCACCGGGACCCAGCGGGGGACACAGCGAGGACACAGCAGGACACAGCGGGGGACACAGCGAGGACAAAGCGGGGGCCACAGCGGGCCACAGCGGGGAACACAGCGATGACACAGCGGGAACCAGCTGAT
>NW_012318388.1:0-1859 GCF_000151885.1 Dipodomys ordii
TTCTTCTTCTTCTTCGTCTTCTTCTTCTTCTCTTTCTGCTTTTCCTGCTTCTTCTGCTTCTACTGCTTCTCTTTCTGCTTTTCATTCTTCTTCTGCTTCTCTTTCTGCTTCTCCTATTGCTTCTGCGGCTCTTCCTTCTACTTCTCCTTCTTCTACTTCTCCTTCTGCTTCTGCTTCTTCTGCTTCTAGTGCTTCTCCTTCTGCATCTTCTTCTGCTTCTGCTTCTCTTTCTGCTGCTTCTTCTGCTTCTGTTTCTCCTTCTGCTTCTCCTTCTGCTTCTTCTGCTTCTCCTTCTGTTTCTCCTTCTGCTTCTCCTTCTGTGTCTCCTTCTCCTTCTCGTTCTTCTGCTTTTCCTTCTGCTTCTCCTTCTGCTTCTGCTGCAACTGCTACTGCTTCTGCTTCTTCTGTTTCTTCTGCTTCTCCTTCTGCTTTTGATTCTCTTTCTGCTTCTGCTTCTGCTTCTACTTCAGCTTCTCATTCTGCTTCTCCAGATTCGGCTTCTTCTGCTTCTCCTGCATCTCCTTCTGCTTCAGGTTCTGCTTCTGCTTCTTCGGATTTTTATTCTTCTGCTTCTCCTGCTTCTGCTTCTTCGGCTTCCCCTCTTTCTGTTTTTGCTTTTCCTTCTGTTTCTGCTTCTCCTTCTGCTTCTGCTTCTTGTCCTTCTCCTGTTTCTTCTCCTTCTGCTTCTCCTGATTCTGCTTCTTCTGCTTTTCCTGCTTCTCTTTCTGCTTCTCCTTATGCTTCTGCTCCTTCTCCTTCTTCCGTTTCTTCTTCTGCTTCTCCCGCTTCTGCTTCTTCTGCTTCTCCTGCTTCTCGTTCTGCTTCTCTTCGTCGGCTTCTCTTTCTATTTCTGCTTCTGCTTCTTCTGATTCTGATTCTTCTCCTTCTTCTTCTCCTTGTGCTTCTGCTTCTTCTGCATCTCCTGCTTCTCCCTCTGCATCTCCTTCTGCTTGTGCTTTTCCTTCTGCTTCTTCTTCCCCTTCGGCTTCTCCTTCTCCTTCTTCTGCTTCTCCGTCTGCTTCTGTTTCTTCTGCTTTTCCTGTTTCTCCTTCTGCTTCTCCTTCTGTTTCTCCTTCTCGTTCTTCTGCTATTCCTTCTGCTTCTCTTTCTGGTTCGGCATCTTCAGCTTCTTCTGCTACTGATTCTGCTTCTTCTGTTTCTTCTGCTTCTCCTTCTGCTTCTCCTTCTGCTTTTGCTTCTCTTTCTGCTTCTGCTTCTCCTTCTGGTTCTCCTTCTTCTTCTCCAGATTCTGCTTCTTCTGGTTCTCCTGCTTCTCATTCTGCTTTAAGTTCTGGTTTTGCTTTTTCGGCTTCTTCTGCTTCTATTTCTGCTTCTCCTTCTGTTTCTGCTTCTAATTCTGCTTCTGCTCCTCCTACTCCTAATCCCTCTCTTTCTCCTTCTTCTTCTTCTGCTTTTGCTTCTTCGGCTTCTACTGTTTCTCTTACTGCTTCTCATTCTGCTTCAGCTTCTCCTTCTGCTTCTCCTATTGCTTCTGTTGCACTTCCTTCTCCTTCTCCTTCTCCTACTTCTGCTTCTCCATTCTGCTTCTGCTTCTTCTGCTTCTCCTGCTTCTCGTTCTGAATCTTCTTCTGCTTCTGCTTCTCCTTCTGCTGCTTCTTCTGCTACTCCCTTCTTCTGCTTCTCCTTCTGATTCTCCTTCTACTTCTCTTTCTGCTGCTCCTTCTCCTTCTTCTGCTTCTCCCTCTGATTCTTCTTCTTATGTTTATTCTTTTTGTACTGCTTCTGCTTCTCCTGCTTCTGCTTCTTCTGCTTCTACGTCTTCTCCTTATGCTTCTCCTTCTCCTTCTCCATCATCTACATCTTCATCATCTTCTTCTTCTTCTTCTTCTTCTTCTTCT
>NW_012318389.1:0-1859 GCF_000151885.1 Dipodomys ordii
TCTGCTTCTCCTGCTTCTCGTCTGCTCTCTCGTCGGCTCTCTTCTATTCTGCTCTGCTCTCTGATTCTGATCTCTCTCTCTCTCCTTCCGCTTCTGCGTCTTCTGCATTCTGCTGATCGTTCTGCATCTCTTCTGCTTGTGCTTTTCATCTGCTTCTTCTTCTGCTCCGGCTTCTCCTTCTCTTCTTCTGCTTCTCCGTCTGCTTCTGTTTCTTCTGCTTTTCCTGCTTCTCCTTCTGCTTTTCCTTCTATTTCTCCTTCTCGTTCTTCTGCTATTCCTTCTGCTTCTCTTTCTGGTTCTGCATCTTCAGCTTCTTCTGCTACTGATTCTGCTTCTTCTGTTTCTTCTGCTTCTCCTTCTGCTTCTCCTTCTGCTTTTGCTTCTCTTTCTGCTTCTGCTTCTCCTTCTGGTTCTCCTTCTTCTTCTCCAGATTCTGCTTCTTCTGCTTCTCCTGCTTCTCCTTCTGCTTTAGGTTCTGCTTTTGCTTCTTCGGCTTCTTCTGCTTCTATTTCTGCTTCTCCTTCTGTTTCTGCTTCTCTTTCTGCTTCTGCTTCTTCTCCTTCTTCTATTTCTTCTGATTCTGCTTCTCCTGCTACTGCTTCTCCTGCTTCTCCTTCTGTTTCTCTTTATGCTTCTCCTTCTGCTTCTACTTCAGCTTCTACTATTGCTCCTGCTTCTCCTTCTGCATCTTCTTCTGTTTCAATTTCTCCTTCTTCTGCTTTTCATTCTGCTTCTGCTTCTCCTGTTTCTGCTTGTTCTACTTCTCCTGCTTCTTCTACTTCTCCTGCTTCTCCTTCTCATTCTCCTTCTCTTTCTGCTTCTGCTTATCCTTCTGTTTCTCCTACTCCTAATCCTTCTCTTTCTCCTTCTCCTTCTTCTTCTTCTGATTCTCCTGCTGCTTCTTCTTCTGCTTCTTCTGCTTTTTCTGTTTCTTCTGTTTCTGCTTCTCCTGCTTCTTCTTCTTCTGCTTCTCCTACTTCTCTTTCTGCTTCTCCGTCTCATTCTCCTTCAATTCCTCCTTCTTGTGCTTCTTTTTCTGCTTCTGCTTCTCCTGCTTCTGCTTCTGCTTCTCCTTCTGCTTCTCCTTCTCCTTCTCTTTCTGCTTCTTATTCTGCTTCTGCTCCTCCTACTCCTAATCCTTCTCTTTCTCCCTCTTCTTCTGCTTCTCGTTCTGCTTCTGCTTCTTCTGCTTGTTCGGTTTCTTCTGCTTCTGCTTTTCCAGCTTCTGCTGCTTCTGCTTCTCCTTCTGCTTCAGGTTCTCCTTCTGATTCTTCGGCTTCTTCTGTTTCTTCTGCTTCTGCTTCTCCTGCTACTGCTTCTTCTGCTTCTCTTTCTGCTTCTCCTTCTTCTTCTGCTTCTCCTTCTGCTCCTTTTCCGTCTTCTGTTTCTCCTTCTTCTTCTTCTTCTCCCGCTTCTGCTTCTTCTGCTTCTCCTGCTTGTCCTTCTCCTTTTGCTTCTCCTTCTCCTTCTTCTGCTTCTCTTTCTGCTTCTGCTTCTTCTGATTCTCCAACTTCTCCTTCTTCTTCTCCTTCTATTTCTGCTTCTCTTTCTGCTTCTGCATCTCCTTCTGCTTCACCTTCTGCTGCTCCTTCTCCTTCTTCTGTTTCTCCCTCTGCTTCTGCTTCTTATGCTTCTTCTTTTTCTTCTGGTTCTGCTTCTCCTGCTTCTGCTTCTTATGCTTCTACGGCTTCTGCTTCTTCTGCTTCTACTTCTCTTTCTGCTTCTGCTTCTCCTGCTTGTTTTTCTGCTTCTTCTGCTGCTTTCTCTACTTCTCCTTCTGCTTCTCTTTTTGCTTCTCCTTCTGCTTCTGCTTCTATCTGTTTCTGCTGCCTGAATTTCTGGTTCTACTTCTTCTGCTG
>NW_012318390.1:0-1859 GCF_000151885.1 Dipodomys ordii
GTTTGTAGTTGTGTAACATCTTGTCAAACCTGGGCACAGCGGGGACCTAGCGTGGTCACACCATTCACAGCAGGACTTAGCTGGACACTGAGGTTATACTTCAGAGAATCAGTTGGGACACAGCGGGACAAAGTGGGTTACACAGTTGGGGACACAGTGAGGACACAGTGGGACACAGCAGGACACAGCAGGGACACTGCGGGAACATAGCAGGACACAGCGGGGTACACAGCGGGACACAGCGGGACAAAGCTGGGGACACAGCGGGGACACAGCGGGACACAGCGGAACACAGCGGGAGACAAAGCGGGAGACAGCGGGGCTCACAGTGAAGACACAGGGGGACACAGAGGCGACACAGAGGGGACTCAGTGGGGGACAGAGCGTGGGACAAAGTGCGACACCACGGGACACAGTGTTACACAGCGGGACACAGCGGGGACACAGCAGGAAAAAGCGGGGGACACAGCGGGACACAGCGGGACACAGCGGGGGACACAGCGGGGGACAGCGGAGACAGTGAGTGGCCACAGCGAGACACAGCGGTGACACAGCTGGACACAGCGGGGTACACAGCAGGACACAGCGGGCACACAGCGGGGACACAGCGGGACACAGCGGGACACAGCGGGGACACAGCGGGACAAAGCGGGAGACACAGCGGGACACAGCAGGCACACAGCGGGGGGACACAGATGGGTACACAGCGGGACACAGCGGGGAAAAAAGTGAGGCCACAGCAGAACACAGCGTGGGACACAGCGAGGACACAGCGAGACACAGCGGGGCACAGCTGGGACAAAGCAGTAGACACAGCAGGACACAGTGGAGGACACAGCGGTACACAGCGTGGGACATAGGGAGGACACAGCGGGACCCAGCGGGACCCAGCGTCGATTCTGCGGGGACACAGCGGGACACAGCGAGGTACACAGCTGGGGACACAACGGGACACAGCGGGGAACACAGGGAGGACATAGCGGGACCCAGCGGGACCCAGCGTCGTTACAGCGGGGACACAGCGGGACACACCGGGGTCCACAGCTGGGGACACAACGGGACACTGCGGGGGACACAGAGAGGACAAAGCGGGAAAGAGCGGTACACAGCGGGGACACTGCGGGAACATAGTGGGACACAGCGGGGTACACAGCGGGACACAGCGGTGACACAGAGGGGACTCAGCGGGACAAAGTGGGGGACACAGCGGCACACAGCGGGACACAGCAGGGGACAGAGCAGGGGACAGCGGAGACAGAGAGGGGCGAAAGCGAGACACAGCGGTGATACAGCTGGACACAACGGAGTACACAGTGGGACACAGCGGGCACACAGCGGGACACAGCAGGGGACCCAGCGAGGACACAGCGGGACACAGCGGGGGACACAGCTGGGGACACAGAGGGACACAGCGGGGAACACAGCGAGGACACAACGGGACCCAGCAGGACACAGAGTCGATACAGCGGGGACACTTGGTTACACAGCGTGGTACCCAGCTGTGGACACAACGGGACAGAGTGGGGGCACAGCGAGACACAGCGGGACACAGCGAGGACACAGCGGGACACATTGGTGACACAGCGGGGAAAACAGCAGGACACAGCAGCGGACACAGCGGGGGACACAGCGCGACACAGCAAGACATAGCATGGACACAGCAGTAGACACATCAGGACATAGCGGGGGACACAGCTGGGGACACAACGGGACACAGCGGTTGACACAGCAGTGACCCTGCAGGGACACAGTGGGACACAGCGGGGGACAAAGTGGGACACAGAGGAGGACAGAGCAGGACACAGTGGGGGACAGAGAGTGGGACACAGCGAGACACAGCGGGGACAAAGCTGGGTGAC
>NW_012318391.1:0-1859 GCF_000151885.1 Dipodomys ordii
TGTGTCCCCCCGATGTATCCCCATTGTGTCCCCAGCTGTGTACCACGCAGTGTTCCGTTGTGTTCCCGCTGTATCGACAATGTGTCCCGCTGGGTCCCGCTATGTCCTCGCTGTGTTCCCCGCTGTGTCCCGCTGTGTACCCCTCGGTGTCCCCCTCTGTGTCCCGCTGTGTCCCCCGCTGTGTCCCGCTGTGTTCTGCTGTGTCCCCCGCTGTGTCCCTGCTGTGTCCCCGCTGTGTCCCACTGTGTACTGCTGTGTCCCTGTGAAGTCCCGCTGTGTCCCCGCTCTGTCCCGCTGTGTCATCGCTCTATCAACGCTGTGTCCCGCTGGGTCCCGCTGTGTCCTCTTTGTGTTCCCCGCTGTGTCCCGCTGTGTACCCCTCTGTGTCCCACTCTGTGTCCCGCTATGACCCCGCTGTGTCCCGCTGTGTCTTGCTGTGTCCCTGCTGTGTCCCCGCTGTGTCCTGCTGTATTCTGCTGTGTCCCCCGCTGAGTCCCGCTGTGTCCCCGCTGTGTCCCGCTGTGTCACCCCAGGGTCCCCCCCTGTGTCCCACTGTGTCCCGCTGTGTCCCCTGCTGTGTCCCCCGGTGTGTCCCGCTGTGTCCCCGGCTGTGTCCCGCTGTCTACACTGCTGTGTCCCGCTGTGTCCTCGCTGTGTCTCCCGCTGTGTCCCGCTGTGTCCTCGGTGTGTCCCCCGCTGTTTCCCGCTGTGTCTCCTGCTGTGTCCTGCTGTGTCCCGCTGTGTCCAGCTGTGTTCCTGCTGTGACCCTCAGTGTCCTGGTGTGTCCCCGCTGTGTCCCCGCTGTGTTCCGCTGTGTATTCCCCGCTGTGTCCCGCTTTGTCCCCCGCTGTGTCCCACGCTGAGTCCCCGCTGTGTCCCCGCTCTGTCCCGCTGTGTCCTCCCTGTGTTCCCCGCTGTGTCCAGCTCTGTCCCCCGCTATGTCCTGCTGTGTCCCCGCTGTGTCCCGCTGTGTCCTCCCTGTGTCCCTCACTGTGTTCCGCACTGTCCTCCGCTGTGTCCCGCTGTGTCGCGCTGTGTCCCCCGCTGTTTCCCCCGCTGTGTCCCCCAGTGTCCCGTGCTGTGTCCCCGCTGTGTCCCCCGCTGTGTCCCGCTGTGACCCGCTGTGTCCAACTGTGTCCAGCTCTGTCCGCCGCTGTGTCCATGCTGTGTCGCCGCTGTGTCCCGCTGTGACCACCTTTGTCCCTCTGTGTCCCCCTCTGAGTCCCCGCAGTTTCCCCGCTGGGTCCCGCTGGTTCCCCGCTTTGTCCCGTTCTGTCCCCCGCTATGTCCCCCGCTTTGTCCCCGCTGTGTCCCGCTGTGTCCTCCCTGTGTCCCCCGCTTTGTCCCGCTCTGTCCCCGCTATGTTCCGCTGTGTCCCCGCTGTGTCCCGCTGTGTCCTCCCTGTGTCCCTCGAAGTGTTTCGCACTTTCCTCCGCTGTGTCCCTCTGTGTCCCGCTGTGTCCTCCGCTGTATCGACGCTGTGTCCTGCTGGGTCCCGCTGGGTCCTCGCTGTGTTCCCCGCTGTATCCCGCTGTGTCCCCGCTGTGTCCCACTGTGTCCGGCTGTGTCTGCCGTTGTGTCCATGCTGTGTCCCCGCTGTGTCTCGCTGTGTCCCCCTTTGTGTCCCTCTGTGTCTCGCTGTGTCCCCGCTGTGTCCCGCTATGTCCCCGCTGTGTCCCAATGTGTACCCCGCTGTGTCCAGCTGTGTCCCCGCTGTGTCCCGCTGTGTCCCCAGCTTTGTCCCCCGCTGTGTCCCGCAGTGTCCGCCGCTGTGTCCCCGCAGTGTCCCCACTTGCTCCGCTGTGCCCCGATAGTGTCCCGCCCTGTCCCTCGCTGTGTCCCCCCTGAGTCTCACTGTG
>NW_012318392.1:0-1859 GCF_000151885.1 Dipodomys ordii
GCGGGACACAGCGGGGGACACAGCGGGACATAGCGGAGGACACAGCGGAGGACACAACGGGACACAGCGGGACACAGTGGCGGACACAGGAAGGACACAGCGGTACACAGCGGGGGACAGAGCGAGGACACATTGGGACACAGCGGGGACACAGCGGAACTCAGCGGGGGACACAGCAGTACACAGCGGGAAAAAGCAGGGACACAGCGGGGGACACAGCGGGACAATGCGGGGGACACAGAGGGGAACACAGCGGGACACAGCGGGAAAAAAATCGAGGCCACAGCAGAACACAGCTTGGGACACAACGAGGACACAGCGGGGGACACAGCGGGACATAGCGGGGGACACAGCGGAGGACACAGCGGGACACAGCGGGGACACAGGAAGGACACAGCGGTACACAGCTGGGGACAGAGCGAGGACACATTGGGACACAGCGGGGACACAGCGGGACTCAGCGTGGGACTCAGCAGTACACAGCGGGACACAGCAGGGACACAGCGGGGACACAGCGGGACAATGCGGGGGACACAGAGGGTTACACAGCGGGACACAGCGGGAAAAAAAGCGAGGCCACAGTAGAACACACCGTGGGACACAGTGAGGACACAGCGGGACACAGCGGGACTCAGCGGGGGACGCAGCAGTACACAGCGGGACACAGCGGGACACAGCGGGGACACAGCAGGGACACAGCAGGGGACACAGCGGGACACAACGGGGGACACAGAGGGGTACACAGCGGGACACAGCGGGGAAAAAAGCGAGGCCACAGCAGAACACAGCGTGGGACACAGCGAGGACACAGCGGGACACAGCGGGACACAGCGGCGACAAAGCAGTAGACACAGCGGGACACACTGGCGGACACAGCGGGACATAGCTGGGGACACAGGGAGGACACAGCGGGACCCAGTGGGACCCAGCGTCGATACAGCGGGGACACTGCGGGACACAGCGAGGTACACAGCTGGGGACACAATGGGACACAGCGGGGGACACAGGGAGGACACAGCGGGACACAGCGGGACCCTGCGGGAACATAGCGGGACACAGCGGGGGACACAGCAGAACACAGCGGGACACAGCTGGGAACATAGCGGGGACACAGCGGGATACAGCGGGGGACACAGGGAGGACACAGCGTGACACAGCGTGACACAGCAGAACAAAGCGGGGGACAAAGCGGGAGACAGCGGGGGACACAGCGAGGACACAGTGGGACACAGCGGGACACAGCGGGGACAAAGCAGTAGACACAGCGGGACACAGTGGCAGACACGGCGGGACATAGCTGGGGACACAGGGAGGACACAGCGGGACCCAGTTGGACCCAGCGTCGATACAGCGTGGACACAGCGGGACACAGCGAGGTACACAGCTGGGGACACAACGGGACACAGCGGGGGACACAGCGAGGACACAGCGGGACAAAGCGGGACACTGCGGGAACATAGCGGGACACAGCTGGATACATAGCGGGACACAGCGGGACACAGCTGGGGACATAGCGGGGACACAGCGGGACACAGCGGGGGAAACAGCGAGGACATAGCGTGACACAGCGGGGAAACAGCGGGGGACAAAGCGGGAGACAGCGGGGGACACAGCGAGGACACAGCAGGACACAGCGGCCACAAAGAGGGGACTCAGCGGTGGACACAGCGGGGGACAAAGAGGGACACCACGGGACACAGTGTGACACAGTGGGACACAGCAGGACACTGCTTGGACACAGCAGGACAAAGCGGGGGACACAGCGGGACACAGCAGGTACACAGCGGGGACACAGCGGGACACAGCGGGGACAGAGCGGGACACAGTCGGACACAGCGGGACACAGCGTTACACAGCAT
>NW_012318393.1:0-1858 GCF_000151885.1 Dipodomys ordii
GCATCTCCTGCTTCTCCTTCTACTACTCTTTCTGCTTCTCTGCTGCTTTTACTTCTCCTGCTCCTTATTCTGCTTCTCTTTCTGCTTCTCTTCTGTTTCTCATACTCATTCTCCTTCTCGTTCTTCTGCTTTTCCTTCTGCTTCTGCATCTTCTGCTTCTTCTGCTACTGCCTCTGTTTCTTCTGTTTCTTTTGCGTCCCCTTCTGCTTCTCCTTCTGCTTTTGCTTCTCTTTCTGCTACTGCTTCTCCTTCTGCTTCTCCAGATACTGCTTCTTCTGCTTCTCCTGCTTCTCCTTCTGCTTCAGGTTCTGCTTCTGCTTCTTCAGCTTCTTCTGCTTCTGCTACTCCTGCTGCTGCTTCTTCTGCTTCTCCTGCTTCTCTTTCTGCTTCTGCTTCTGCTTCTTCTCCTTCCTATGTTTCTTCTGCTTCTGCATCTCCTGCTTCTGCTTCTCCTGCTTCTCGTTGTGCTTCTCTTTTTGCTTCTCCTTCTCCTTCTTCTGCTTCTCCTTTTGCTTCTGCTTCTCCTTCTGCTTCTGCTTCTGCTTCAATTTCTCCTTCTGCTTCTCATTCTGCTTCTGCGTCTTCTGTTTCTTCTGCTTCTCCTGCTTCTGCTTCTCCTGCTTCTCCTACTTCTCGTGCTGCTTCTCCTTCTGCGTCTCTTTCTTCTTCTGCTTATCCTTTTGCTTCTCCTACTCCTAATCCTTCTCTTTCGCCTTCTCCTTCTCCTTCTTCTGCTTCTCCTCCTTCTCCTTCTGCATCTTCTTCTGCTTCTCCTTCTGCTGCTTCTTCTGCTTCTGCTTCTCCTTCTTCTGCTTCTCCCTCTGATTCTGCTTCTTATGCTTATTCTTTTTCTTCTGCTTCTGCTTCTCCTGCTTCTGCTTCTTCTGCTTCTATTGCTTCTCCTTCTCCTTCTCCTTCTCCTTCTCCTTCTTCTTCTTCTTCTTCTTCTTCTTCTTCTTCTTCTTCTTCTTCTTCTTCTTCTTCTTCTTCTTCTTCTTCTTGTCTTTCTGCTGCTTCTGCTTTTCCTGCTTCTTCTTCTTCTACTGCTTCTCTTTCTGCTTCTCATTCTGCTTCTGCTTCTCCTTCTGCTTCTCCTATTGCTTCTGTGGCTCTTCCTTCTCCTTCTCCTACTTCTCCTTCTCCTTCTGTTTCTGCTTCTTCTGCTTCTCCTGCTTCTCCTTCCGCATCTTCTTCTGCTTCTGCTTCTCCTTCTGATGCTTCTTCTGCTTCTGTTTCTCCTTCTGCTTCTTCTGCTTCTCCTTCTGCTTCTCCTTCTGTTTCTCCTTCTCCTTCTCGTTCTTCTGCTTTTACTTTTGCTTCTCCTTCTGTTCTGCTGCAACTGCTACTGCTTCTGCTTCTTCTGATTCTTCCGCTTCTCCTTCTCCTTTTGATTCTCTTTCTGCTTCTGCTTCTCCTTCAGCCTCTCATTCTGCTTCTCCAGATTCTGCTTCTTCTGCTTCTCTTGCTTCTCCTTCTGCTTCAGGTTCTGCTTCTGCTTCTTCGGATTCTTATGCTTCTGGTTCTCCTGCTTCTTCTTCTTCTGCTTCCCCTCCTTCTCTTTCTGCTTCTCCTTCTGTTTCTGCTTCTCCTTCTGCTTCTGCTTCTTGTCCTTCTCCTGTTTCTTCTGCTTCTGCTTCTCCTGCTTCTGCTTCTTCTGCTTTTCCTGCTTCTCTTTCTGCTTCTCCTTCTGCTTCTGCTCCTTCTATTTCTTCTGTTTCTTCTTCTTCTGCTTCTCCCGCTCTGCTTCTTCTGCTTCTCCTGCTTCTCGTTCTGCTTCTCTTCGTCGGCTTCTCTTTCTACTTCTCCTTCTGCTTCTTCTGATTCTGCTTCTTCTCCTTCTTCTTCTCCTTCTGCTTCT
>NW_012318394.1:0-1858 GCF_000151885.1 Dipodomys ordii
TGATTCCTGATGAGGAATTGGAAAGCAGTTTTACTTCTACTTTATTTTATGCCTGATTTATGCTAGCTTTTTGACACTTCACTTGTATCACTTATTGGAGGCAGGTATATGCTAGTGAGGACATAACTGACATAATCTGATGACTCAGTTCATAATAGATCATTTGCCTTGTCTCTCTCCCAGAGATATCTTCTAATCTCAA
This sequence comes from Dipodomys ordii, assembly GCF_000151885.1. Classification (NCBI taxonomy): domain Eukaryota; kingdom Metazoa; phylum Chordata; class Mammalia; order Rodentia; family Heteromyidae; genus Dipodomys; species Dipodomys ordii. The sequence goes on from NW_012318394.1 coordinate 203, forward strand.
ATAAAAATATCCTTTTACAATAAATTCCTTCCCAAACTGCTAGTCTTAATTCTCACCATTTTAGATATTAATTATCTTTTCCCCTCTAATTCATGTTACAGATAATAGTTATGAGCAAATATATATAAGCATATATATAATAAAATGATGGAGACCTGAATAACACATCCAAAACATACAATTTTCATACTATACTCAATACAATTATCTGTATGAATAAAGAGTGGATTAGTCAATAAGTGTATGCTCTAATATCTAATTAGAGATTATCATTGCATATTTATTGCAAGTGCTGCAATTTCAATTTTAATCTAAACCTTATTTACATAAGTAATCATTTATGAGAAGTACATATATATATGCACATACATGTGGGTATATGTATATGTACATGTATATGTGTTTATGTTGTACTTTCCTAAGCCTAGCTTGCCTTTTACCCTTGCCCAGTGCTTTTCATTAAACTTACCCCTTGTTGGTTTAATGATATCTTAATTACTGAGTTTTTTTTTCGATTGTTTCTAACATATTTAGAAGATGACTTCTTTGTTGTTTTGTATGTCCCTTCCCCATGGTATAACCCCTGCTTTCACTGTATTTGATGTTGTTATAATTTGTGGAGGGGAAGGGAAAAAACAAATCGTTTAACTAGGGATACAGGTGGACCCATTGCAACAATGAGATGTACAAGTAGTTATGTGGAAAAATGAACTTTACAACATTGGTGGGGGGGAGGTGGAGGCGAGGAGTGGAGATATGGGGGGCAGCAGCAACAATGTTTGATAAGAATTATACTTATTGAAGATGGCGGGGGGGGGAAGCTGGAATCTGAAAAAGCTCTCCCATAGAAAGCAGTTTTAGAGTACCAGTGAACAGTCCTAAGCCAGAGAATCACACCAAGTGTACCATCACAGGACAGAGAGTTAGGCCAGAGAGGGGATACATAGGCAAGGAGACACATCTGAGTGCTTGCCAGCAGCCGCTGCAGCGGCGGCAGTGGTGGCAGCGGCGACCACAGGGCACCATACGTGAGCCACAAAGAGTCTGGGACAAATGAGCCAGATGCAGGAGGTGAGCGGATTCTACTCAACACCAGCAAGAACCGACAAGGAGCAGACATCTTCATCCTGCAGTTCGCAGACCAGAAACGACCCAGGAACCAAGACTCTGCGTGAGTAGAAGCCCGACACCCTCACTCCTTCTCAAGGAGCAGAGGAGGGAAGGCCACCCCTCCCTCCAGTACCAGAGATCTCCATCTTGGATACCGACAAATCTCGGTGGAGCTGCTAGCTCCAACTCAGGCCTTGGAATAAACAAGTCATTTAGCAGGTGACAAGAACTTAAGGGCGGTGTGACATGCCAAACTCAGCTCCACCCAGGGAAAAGTCACCCAGCTCAGGCGCCAGCCTTAGGAGTGGCTTTCTTCACTGGGTAATCAGAGCCAGAGAATGCATCTCCCTCTAGCAGCCTCAACAATCAATTGAAATTCAGTAAACAGAAACCCTGAGAATGGCTCCAGGCTGGGCTCTGTGAGTTCTTCACAAAATAGGCCCAGGGAAAAGCTACTGTTTGTTGAAAGGCCTCAACTCTACCCAGAACCTAGCCCCATCACTGCATCCCCCTCTTTTGTGATTCTCAAAGCAGATCACCCTCCCA